>NW_027261135.1:542500-555000 GCF_045791955.1 Oncorhynchus clarkii lewisi | reverse complement strand
GTACCCATCCACTATGGCTGCCCATCCACTATAGTACCCATCCACTATGGTACCCATCCACTATGGTACCCATCCACTATGGTGCCCATCCACTATGGTACCCATCCACTATGGCTACCCATCCAATATGGCCCCGCCCACTATGGTACCCATCCAATATGGCCCCGCCCACTATGGCTACCCTTCCAATATGGCTCCGCCCAATATGGCTCCGCCCACTATGGCTACCCATTCACTATGGCTCCGCCCACTATGGCTACCCATCCACTATGGCTCCGCCCACTATGGCTACCCATCCACTATGGCTCCGGCTAAACACCACGCCCACTATGGCTCCGCCCACTAGTATTTCTTCTGGAGTCTGGATTAATTTTCCTTGTAGAACGTGAACACATTCTGCCGTTCTGATTGGTTCCTGATGCTGATGGATTATGGATAAGAGTCGATCTACACGAATCATTTTTTGTCGTCAGCACAAAGGACTTGTAGGATGGGAGGATCGGACTGATGCACGGAGAGATCCAGGAATTACATTCAGGACGAGGCAAGTTCATCCCACGGAGGTGAAGGATTTAAAACAATGTCCGTTGTTAATTAACGGTTCAGACTAAGCAGATCAACATGTTGAGGTGGAGACTCAGCTGGTACTCAACACTCAACACTCAACACTACTGTCACCAACTAAGAAATGATTTAGCAGACACATGTCTCTGTTGTAGCCTCTGATCTACCAGACGTTCCCACCTGGGGGGATATGGAAAGGCACAGTAGTCCACCACTGAGAATACACACACACACATGTTCGCACGCACACACACAGACACAGACACGCACACACACAGACACAGACATGCACACACACAGACACAGACACGCACACACACACACAGAGAGACACAGTAGCCTAAGAACTGCAGCATGGGCACATTTGAGGCTCTCAGCCCAGAGGCTGAGGAAACATGTCATCTGCTGTCCCAGTGATAAGCTCAGTGTGTGTGTGTGTGTGTGTGTGTGTGTGTGTGTGTGTGTGTGTGTGTGTGTGTGTGTGTGTGTGTGTGTGTGTGTGTGTGTGTGTGTGTGTGTGTGTGTGTGTGTGTGTGTGTGTGTGTGTGTGTGTGTGTGTGTGTGTGTGTGTGTGTGTGTGTGATGGGGGTTGACAGGATAGCCCAGTCCAGTCAGCACTCATTAGTAAAGGAGAGAATCCCTGAATGAGGAATGACCTCTCATTACTGGAACACAGACAGACAGACAGACAGACAGACAGACAGACAGACAGACACACACATCTTATTGATCAGGTCGATGGGAAAAGGTTTCACACACACACACACACACACACACACACACACACACACACACACACACAGGCCCATCTTATTGATCAGGTCACTGGGAAAAGGTTTCACACACACACACACACACACACACACACACACACACACACACACACACACACACACACACACACACACACACAGGCCCATCTTATTGATCAGGTCACTGGGAAAAGGTTTCCTTGTCACCTGAACTGTAGTGAACATCAGTTTTATGGATATCGATCTTCATTTACTGTTTATATATATTTTTTTACCTCTTCAAACATTATAATTTTCACCTGGAACTTCATTATATTGTTATGAAGTTGAAACAGAAGAAATAATTCTGATTAGAGGTTAATATGAAGGATACAGAGAGTTACCTGGCGAGGCAGGTAGACTAGTGGTTAGAGTGTTGGACTAGTAACTGAAAGGTTGAGCTGACAAGGTAAAACATCTGTCATTCTGTCCCTGAACAAGGCAGTTAACCCACTGTTCCCTGGTAGGCTGTCATTCTGTCCCGGAACAAGGCAGTTAACCCACTGTTCCCTGGTAGGCTGTCATTCTGTCCCTGAACAAGGCAGTTAAACCCCACTGTTCCCTGGTAGGCTGTCATTCTGTCCCTGAACAAGGCAGTTAACCCCACTGTTCCCTGGTTGGCTGTCATTCTGTCCCTGAACAAGGCAGTTAACCCACTGTTCCCTGGTAGGCTGTCATTCTGTCCCTGAACAAGGCAGTTAACCCACTGTTCCCTGGTAGGCTGTCATTCTGTCCCGGAACAAGGCAGTTAACCCACTGTTCCCTGGTTGGCTGTCATTCTGTCCCTGAACAAGGCAGTTAACCCCACTGTTCCCTGGTAGGCTGTCATTCTGTCCCTGAACAAGTCAGTTAACCCCACTGTTCCCTGGTTGGCTGTCATTCTGTTCCTGAACAAGGCAGTAAACCCACTGTTCCCTGGTTGGCTGTCATTCTGTCATTGTATATACGAATGTGTTCTTTAACTGACTTGCCTAGTTAAATAAAGATTAAATAATTACATACTGCAATACGGCCTCCCGGGTGGCGCAGTGGTTAAGGGCGCTGTACTGCAGCGCCAGCTGTGCCACCAGAGACTCTGGGTTCGCGCCCAGGCTCTGTTGTAACCGGCCGCGACCGGGAGGTCAGTGGGGTGACACACAATTGGCCTAGCGTCATCTGGGTTAGGGAGGCCCTTGTCTCATCGCGCACCAGCGACTCCTGTGGCGGGCTGGGCACAGTGCGCGCTAACCAAGGTTGCCAGGTGTCCTGCTGGCTTCTGGGTTGGATGCGCGCTGTGTTAAGAAGCAGTGCGTTGTGTATCGGAGGACGCATGACTTTCAACCTTCGTCTCTCCCGAGCCCGTATGGGAGTTGTAGAGATGAGACAAGATAGTAGCTACTAAAAACAATTGGATACCATGAAATGGGGGAGAAAAAGGGTTGTGCAGTACGTTTAAACAAAATAAATAAAAATACTGAAACACATAAATTCAGAAAACAACTTTTAAACGTACTGCACATTAAATGCCATTAACTAATCATTTACATCATGTACTTTCACTTCCTGATCTTTTAACCAATTATATAGCCAACAATATCAGAAGTGTGCTGCCTGTGTAATGGCAGCCTGACACTGTTACTCTATGCATTACTAATGAAGTAAACACCAGACTGTATGGATTTATTGAAGCCTATAAAATCAGCTATAAAATAACGGACCGGTTTGACTTTAGTGTAAAGCTCATCCGATGATAATAACAGCTCGTTCATCTCAGTCTCCATAATGACGTGTGACAGCGTCCTGGACAGGGTTTATAAACCGTCAGACGGAACATATGGAACTGCGGAACCTGTCTTTGGAACCACGGAACAATAGAATCATGGAGTCATAATGGAATGATTTGACTGGTGGGCTTTGGCCATATGTTGCTGAGGGCCGTGTTCCTGTTAGGATCCGTTCCAAATGGTACCCTTTATAGTGCACTACTTTGGACCAGAGCCCATATAGGGAATAGGGGGGGGGGAGGGGGTGCAATTTGGGATGCGGTCTAGGACAGCTGGTCTAAACAGCTCATGTTGCGTTGAGTTAAGCAGCAATCGATCAGAACGGGTTGAGGTCATTGAGTGGTTTGACTAAAGTTGATGGGGCGTGAGAGACTGTTGTGTTTTAACTAGTGAAAGTCCATTAGCAGGATGTTGAGAGATACTGTTGTGTTTTAACTAGTTAACTAGTTAAAGTCCATTAGCAGGATGTTGAGAGATACTGTTGTGTTTTAACTAGTTAAAGTCCATTAGTAGAATGTTGAGAGATACTGTTGTGTTTTAACTAGTGAAAGTCCATTAGCAGGATGTTGAGAGAGAAATCAGGGGGCATGTTAGGACAAATCTGACCACTTACAGTAAGTAGCATGTTAAATGTCCTATAGTTGGGCTATAGTGATGTAGTGATATGATTAGACTGGACTGTAGTAGTGATGTAGTGATATGATTAGACTGGACTGTAGTAGTGATGATTAGACTGGACTGTAGTAGTGATGTGATTAGACTGGACTGTAGTAGTGATGTGATTAGACTGGACTGTAGTAGTGATGTAGTGATGATTAGACTGGACTGTAGTAGTGATGATTAGACTGGACTGTAGTAGTGATGTAGTGATGATTAGACTGGACTGTAGTAGTGATGATTAGACTGGACTGTAGTAGTGATGTAGTGATATGATTAGACTGGACTGTAGTAGTGATGTAGTGATATGATTAGACTGGACTGTAGTAGTGATGTAGTGATGTGATTAGACTGGACTGTAGTAGTGATGTAGTGATATGATTAGACTGGACTGTAGTAGTGATGTGATTAGACTGGACTGTAGTAGTGATATGATTAGACTGGACTGTAGTAGTGATGTAGTGATATGATTAGACTGGACTGTAGTAGTGATGTAGTGATATGATTAGACTGGACTGTAGTAGTGATGTGATTAGACTGGACTGTAGTAGTGATGTAGTGATATGATTAGACTGGACTGTAGTAGTGATGTGATTAGACTGGACTGTAGTAGTGATGTGATTAGACTGGACTGTAGTAGTGATGTAGTGATATGATTAGACTGGACTGTAGTAGTGATGTGATTAGACTGGACTGTAGTAGTGATGATTAGACTGGACTGTAGTAGTGATGTAGTGATATGATTAGACTGGACTGTAGTAGTGATGTAGTGATGTGATTAGACTGGACTGTAGTAGTGATGTGATTAGACTGGACTGTAGTAGTGATGTGATTAGACTGGACTGTAGTAGTGATGATTAGACTGGACTGTAGTAGTGATGTAGTGATGATTAGACTGGACTGTAGTAGTGATGTAGTGATGTGATTAGACTGGACTGTAGTAGTGATGATTAGACTGGACTGTAGTAGTGATGTGATTAGACTGGACTGTAGTAGTGATGTGATTAGACTGGACTGTAGTAGTGATGATTAGACTGGACTGTAGTAGTGATGATTAGACTGGACTGTAGTAGTGATGATTAGACTTGCCTGTAGTAGTGATGTAGTGATATGATTAGACTGGACTGTAGTAGTGATGATTAGACTGGACTGTAGTAGTGATGTGATTAGACTGGACTGTAGTAGTGATGTGATTAGACTGGACTGTAGTAGTGATGATTAGACTGGACTGTAGTAGTGATTTAGTGAACCACTTAGGAAGCAACACTGGTTGACAATAAATTCCACATGCTGTTGTGCAAATGAAATAGACAACAGGTGGAAATTATAGGCAATTAGCAAGACACCCCCAATAAAGGAGTGGTTCTGCAGGTGGGGACCACAGACCACTTCTCAGTTCCTATGCTTCCTGGCTGATGTTTTGGTCACTTTTGAATGCTGGCGGTGCTTTCACTCTAGTAGTAGCATGAGACGGAGTCTACAACCCACACAAGTGGCTCAGGTAGTGCAGCTCATCCAGGATGGCACATCAATGCGAACTGTGGCAAGAAGGTTTGCTGTGTCTGTCAGCGTAGTGTCCAGAGCATGGAGGCGCTACCAGGAGACAGGCCAGTACATCAGGAGACGTGGAGGAGGCCGTAGGAGGGCAACAACCCAGCAGCAGGACCGCTACCTCCGCCTTTGTGCAAGTAGGAGCAGGAGGAGCAATGCCAGAGCCCTGCAAAATTACCTCCAGCAGGCCACAAATGTGCATGTGTCTGCTCAAACGGTCAGAAACAGACTCCATGAGGGTGGTATGAGGGCCCGACGTCCACAGGTGGGGGTTGTGCTTACAGCCCAACACCGTGCAGGACGTTTGGCATTTGCCAGAGAACACCAAGATTGGCAAATTCGCCACTATTGCCCTGTGCTCTTCACAGATGAAAGCAGGTTCACACTGAGCACATGTGACAGACGTGACAGTGTGGAGACGCCGTGGAGAACGTTCTGCTGCCTGCAACATCCTCCAGCATGACCGGTTTGACGGTGGGTCAGTCATGGTGTGGGGTGGCATTTCTTTGAGGGGCTGCACAGCCCTCCATGTGCTCGCCAGAGGTAGCCTGACTGCCATTAGGTACCGAGATGAGATGCTCAGACCCCTTGTGAGACCATATGCTGGTGCGGTTGGCCCTGGGTTCCTCCTAATGCAAGACAATGCTGGACCTCATGTGGCTGGAGTGTGTCAGCAGTTCCTGCAAGAGGAAGGCATTGATGCTATGGACTGGCCCGCCCGTTCCCCAGACCTGAATCCAATTGAGCACATCTGGGACATCATGTCTCGCTCCATCCATCAACCACAGACTGTCCAGGAGTTGGCGGATGCTTTAGTCCAGGTCTGGGAGGAGATCCCTCAGGAGACCATCCGCCACCTCATCAGGAGCATGCCCAGGCGCTGTAGGGAGGTCATACAGGCACGTGGAGGCCACACACACTACTGAGCCTCATTTTGACTTGTTTTAAGGACATTACATCAAAGTTGGATCAGCCTGTAGTGTGGTTTTCCACTTTAATTTTGAGTGTGAGTCCAAATCCAGACCTACATGGATTTGATTTCCATTGATAATTTTTGTGTGGTTTTGTTGTCAGCACATTCAACTATGTAAAGAAAAAAGTATTTAATAAGAATATTTAATTCATTCAGATTTAGGATGTTATTTTAGTGTTCCCTTTATTTTTTTGAGCAGTGTATATTACAGTTATATAAAGTTATATATATTACAGTTATATAAAGTTATATATATTACAGTTATATAAAGTTATATATATATTACAGTTATATAAAGTTATATATATATTACAGTTATATAAAGTTATATATATATTACAGTTATATATATTACATATATTACAGTTATATAAAGTTATATATATTACAGTTATATAAAGTTATATATATTACAGTTATATAAAGTTATATATATTACAGTTATATAAAGTTATATATATATATTACAGTTATATAAAGTTATATATATTACAGTTATATAAAGTTATATATATTACAGTTATATAAAGTTATATATATATTACAGTTATATAACGTTATATATATTACAGTTATATAAAGTTATATATATTACAGTTATATAAAGTTATATATATTACAGTTATATAAAGTTATATATATTACAGTTATATAAAGTTATATATATATTACAGTTATATAAAGTTATATATATTACAGTTATATAAAGTTATATATATTACAGTTATATAAAGTTATATATATATTACAGTTATATAAAGTTATATATATTACAGTTATATAAAGTTATATATATTACAGTTATATAAAGTTATATATATTACAGTTATATAACGTTATATATATTACAGTTATATAAAGTTATATATATTACAGTTATATAAAGTTATATATATTACAGTTATATAAAGATATATATATTACAGTTATATAAAGTTATATATATTACAGTTATATAAAGTTATATATATTACAGTTATATAAAGTTATATATATATTACAGTTATATAACGTTATATATATTACAGTTATATAAAGTTATATAAAGTTAGACATATTACAGTTATATAAAGTTATATATATTACAGTTATATATATATTACAGTTATATATATTACAGTTATATAAAGTTATATATATATTACAGTTATATATATTACAGTTATATAAAGTTATATATATTACAGTTATATAACGTTATATATATTACAGTTATATAAAGTTATATATATTACAGTTATATAACGTTATATATATTACAGTTATATAAAGTTATATATATTACAGTTATATAACGTTATATATATTACAGTTATATAAAGTTATATGAAGTTAGACATATTAGAGTTATATAAAGTACACCTGTTCAGGGAACTATAATAACAAGAGAAAAGGTTGAGATGACTGGCTTGATATAAGAGAACGGAAATGGTTCCTCCTGTTTCTCTCACAGTGTGATACGACAGACGTGTGTGTGTGTGTGTTTCCACAACGCTGCAATCACTCTGCAGATCAATAGTCTCTATTACAGCTGATGGATTTCCCATGGTCCTCTCTGGTTGTCAAACATACACACTAATATTTGTCTGAGTCTTAGACCAAGGGATGGATGGAGAGATGGAGGGATGGGTGGATGTAGAGATGGATGGAGGGAGGGAGGGAGGGAGGGATTAATGGAACGGTAGATGGAGGGATGGATGCAGGGATGGAGGGAGGGAGGGATTGACAGAGGGATAGAGTGATGGATGGATGAATGGATGGATGGATGGAGGGGAAGGATGGATGGATACATAGGAACAAATTAGATAAAATAGTCCTGAGACCTGATTCATCGGCTGCGTCCAAATGACACCATTTTCCAAATATAGTGCACTACTTTAGACCAGAGCCTTAGTCCCTATATAGTGCACTACTTTAGACCAGAGCCCTAGTCCCTATATAGTGCACTACTTTAGACCAGAGCCCTATTCCCTATATAGTGCACTACTTTAGACCAGAGCCCTATTCCCTATATAGTGCACTACTTTAGACCAGAGCCCTATTCCCTATATAGTGCACTACTTTCGACCAGAGCCCTATTCCCTATATAGTGAACTACTAGTGACCAGGGCCTATTCCCAATATAGTGAACTACTAGTGACCAGAGCCATATTCCCTATATAGTGCAGTACTTTAGACCAGAGCCATATTCCCTTTATAGTGCACTACTTTCGACCAGAGCCCTATTCCCTATATAGTGCACTACTTTAGGTCAGGGCCCTATTCCCTATATAGTGCACTACTTTCGACCAGAGCCCTATTCCCTATATAGTGCACTACTTTAGACCAGAGCCCTATGCCCTATATCGTGAACTACTTTAGACCAGAGCCCTATGCCCTATATAGTGCACTACTTTAGACCAGAGCTTGATGAGCCCGGGTCAGCAATAGTGCACAGCATAGTGAATATGGTGCTATTTGGGACACATCATCTCAAACATGCGTCTTTCGATTAAACAGCATCCAGGTTCTCACAGTGAATTATTTATAACAGATCGAGCATGAAATAAACAATTAGTTTACGAACATCAATACATTTCACACTGTGTTCCAAACGGCACCCTATTCCCTATATATAGTGCACTACTTTAGACCATCTCCCTATGATCCCCATGTCAAAACAAGTGTACTTTACTAGGGAATAGGGGGTGCCGTTTGGCTATGGGTCCCTACATTTATCACTGCGACAGCAGATGTCAATACACCTCACACTGTCACACCGCGTAGGAATACCAAGTGAACCACACACAAACGTCTCCGTAGCAACATGACCGTAGCAACGTGACCATAGCAACAATGGAACCCTGTTCCCTATATAGTGCACTACTACCTATAAGGTTCTAGTCTAAAGTAGTGCACTACCAACTGTAGTCCAGGAAATCGGTTTCATTTTGGGATGCAGAAGGTCTGTCCTTCTCCGTGGGCCATTGTAGCATTTTGTCTCGTCGTTCTATCAGGCTGGCATTAATGTATTACCTAATGAACCAACGACCATGACCACATAACCATATGACTCTGGTGCTAACGCCAAGCTGTCTGTTCTGTTGTCTCAGCGTGTTATCTGCTCTCTCTCTCTCTCTCTCTCTGTCTCTCTCTCTCTCTCTCTCTCTCTCTCTCTGTCTCTCTCTCTCTCTCGCTCTCTCTCTTTCTCTCTCTCTCTCTCTCTCTCTCTCTCTCTCTCTGTCTCTCTCTCTCTCTCTCTTTGTATCTCTCTCTCTCTCTGTCTCTCCCTCTCTCTCTCTCTCTTTGTATCTCTCTCTCTCTCTATCTCTCTCTCCTCTCTCTATCTCTCTCTCCTCTCTCCAGGCGTATGGTTTCATCTCTGAGCTGTGAGAGGAGTAACCCCCTCCGAGGTCGTTGGGGTTCAGCAAGAAGTAACATCATCAATACTTCCGGGTCACCTTCTTCTAAGGTCATGTGGACCTCACGCCTGCTCTTCATCTTCACCTTGTTCGCCCCCCTCACCCTTGGTAAGCACACACACACACACACACATGCAGACACGCAGGCACACACACACACATACACACACACATACACACACACACCAAAGTAAACATGGTTTGTGTAGTGTTTGCGAAGGTAGACACAGCGGGTAGTCTGTGTGTGTGTGTGAGTGTGTGTGTGTATTTGAGTGTGTGTGTGTCTGTGTATGTGTGTGTGTGTGTTCCTGTCCCTTGCCAACAGAAGTCTGTGAAGCCTCCTGCAGGGACCGATGGCCCACTTGGACTTAATCCTATTCATGTCTGCTGTCAATCATGGTGTACCACAGAGAGAGAGACACACACACACACACACACACACACACACACACACACACACACACACAAACACACACACACACACACACAGAGAGAGAGAGAAGCAGCCAGACACACACACACACACACAGACACACACACACACACACACACACACACAGAGAGAGAGAAGCAGCCAGACACACACACAGCATAGCTAATAATAACTATGAGATGTGTCTCCATCAGACAGTGTGTGTCTGTTTGAATTAAAGCATATATTCCTGTTTAAAGGCATTAGCATCCCCGTCTGTACGATGTGATTCGACATGTAAATCCCACTTCGTCTCAGTGAGATTGGCTGAAGTAAATACCCGGCTGGAGGACAGTCAACAGGAGCTTACCTTAAAAGATGTCTTAACTGTCGCTTCAACGTTTTGGTTTACTGACTTTACTCAGGCTGTCATCTGTCTGTGAGAATGTCGGGCCACTAGACGTCTTTGAAGGTCTACAATTACCTCAGACTTTGATCTTGTGTCTTTGACTGTTAAATCGTTTGGATTCAAATTTTAAATGGAACGCGTGCTGGAGGACAGTCAACTGGAGCTGCGGTTTTTCAAATGTCTAACTGTCACGTAAAGTCCTTCATCCATGTTTCTACCTTCTTTTTCATCTGTGAATGTGGATATGAAGACGACAGTAAAGAGCATTAACATTATCCTCGTCCGTCTGGTGTCTATGATAATGTTTAGAGAACTTCTTCTCTCCACTCTCTCCCTTCTTCTTCTCTCCACTCTCTCCCTTCTTCTTCTCTCTACTCTCTCCCTTCTTCTTCTCTCTGCTCTCTCCCCTCTTCTTCTCTATACTCTCTCCCTTCTTCTTCTCTCTAGTCTCTCCCTTCTTCTTCTCTCTAGTCTCTCCCTTCTTCTTCTCTCTACTCGCTCCCTTCTTCTTCTCTCTGCTCTCTCCCCTCTTCTTCTCTCTGCTTTCTCCCCTCTTCTTCTCTCTACTCTCTCCCCTTTTCTTCTCTCTAGTCTCTCCCTTCTTCTTCTCTCTACTCTCTCCCTTCTTCTTCTCTCCACTCTCTCCCTTCTTCTTCTCTCTACTCTCTCCCTTCTTCTTCTCTCTACTCTCTCCCTTCTTCTCTCTACTCTCTCCCTTCTTCTTCTCTCTACTCTCTCCCTTCTTCTCTCCACTCTCTCCCCTCTTCTTCTCTCTACTCTCTCCCTTCTTCTTCTCTCTACTCTCTAACTTCTTCTTCTCTCTACTCTCTCCCTTCTTCTCTCTACTCTCTCCCTTCTTCTTCTCTCTACTCTCTCCCCTCTTCTTCTCTCTACTCTCTCCCTTCTTCTTCTCTCTACTCTCTCCCTTCTTCTCTCTACTCTCTACTCTCTCCCCTCTTCTCTCTATTCTCTCCCTTCTTCTCTCTACTCTCTCCCTTCTTCTCTCTACTCTCTCCCCTCTTCTTCTCTCTACTCTCTCCCTTCTTCTCTCTCCTCTCTCCCTTCTTCTTCTCTCTACTCTCTCCCTTCTTCTTCTCTCTACTCTCTCCCCTCTTCTTCTCTCTGCTCTCTCCCCTCTTCCTCTCTCTGCTCTCTCCCCTCTTATTCTCTCTAGTCTCTCCCTTCTTCTTCTCTCTGCTCTCTCCCCTCTTCCTCTCGCTGCTCTCTCCCCTCTTATTCTCTCTAGTCTCTCCCTTCTTCTTCTCTCTACTCTCTCCCCTCTTCCTCTCTCTGCTCTCTCCCCTCTTCTTCTCTCCACTCTCTCTCTTCTACACAAGGAATTTTTCAAACAGTTGTTTACAGGCAGGTTATTTAACTTATAATTCCCTGTATCACAATTCCAGTGGGTCAGAAGTTTACCTACACTAAGTTGACTTGGAAAATTCCTGAAAATTATGTCATGGCTTTAGAAGCTTCTGATTGACATCATTTGAGTCAATTGGAGGTGTACCTGTGGATGCATTTCAAGGCCTACCATCAAACTTGAGATCATGGGAAAAAAAATAAAAAATCAGCTAAGATCTCAGAAAGAAAATTGTAGACCTCCACAAGTTTGGTTCATCCTTGGGAGCAATTTCCAAATGCCTGAAGGTACCACGTTCATCTGTACAAACAATAGTACGCAAGTATAAACACCATGGGACCATGCAGCAGTCATACCGCTCAGGAAGGAGACGCGGTCTGTCTAATAGAGATGAACGTACTTTGGTGCGAAAAGTGCAAGTCAATCCCAGAACAACAGCAAAGGACCTTGTGAAGATGCTGGAGGAAACTGGTACAAAAGTATCTATATCCACTGTAAAACGAGTCCTATATCGACATAACCTGAATGGCCGCTCAGCAAGGAAGAAGCCACTGCTCCAAAACCGCCATAAAAAAAACAGACTACGGTTTGAAACTGCACATGGGAAGCACATGGG
>NW_027261135.1:522500-535000 GCF_045791955.1 Oncorhynchus clarkii lewisi | reverse complement strand
CTGTCTGTCTGTTCATCTATCCATCCGTACAAGATCATGTCCCTCAGGTGAGCTGATCTAGAATTATAGTTCTGTGTCTGTCTGTCTGTCTGTCTGTCTGTCTGTCTGTCTGTCTGTTCATCTATCCATCCGTACAAGATCATGTCCCTCAGGTGAGCTGATCTAGAATTATAGTTCTGTGTCTGTCTGTCTGTCTGTCTGTCTGTCTGTCTGTCTGTCTGTCTGTTCATCTATCCATCCGTTGAAGATCATGTCAGCTCAGGTGAGCTGATCTAGAATTATAGTTCTATGTCTGACGATGTACTGTATAGATGAGACGGTCAATCTGTTCTCAGACTGAATTGTTCAAGGTTAGATATGCAGATCTGGAATGGTGTTTCTAGCTGGTGCTGTGGGCAGACTAAAGCACAGCTAACAGCTTCCTCCTTCTTTATCTAGTGCTCTCCTCTTTTCCTGGCCCTCTCTCTTCTCCTCTCCTCTCCCTGGTCCTCTCTCTCCTCTCCTCTCCCTGGCCTCTCTCTCCTCTCCCTGGTCCTCTCTCTCCTCTCCCTGGTGCTTTCTCTCCCCTCTCCCTAGTCCTCTCTCTCTCCTCTCCTTGGTCCTCTCTCTCCTCTCCCTGGCCTCGCTCTCCTCTCCCTGGCCTCTCTCTCCTCTCCTTGGTCCTCTCTCTCCACTCCTCTCCCTGGCCTCTCTCTCACCTCTCCCTGGTCCCCACTCTCTCCTCGCGCTGGTCCTCTCTCTCCTCTCCTCTTTTCCTGGTCATCTCTCTTCTCCTCTCCTCTCCCTGGCCTCTCTCTCCTCTCCCTGGTCCTCTCTCTCCCCTCTCCCTGGCCTCTCTCTCTCCTCTCCCTGGTCCTCTCTCTCCTCTCCTCTCCCTGGTCCTCTCTCTCCTCTCCTCTCCCTGGCCTCTCTCTCTCTCTCTTCTCTCCCTGGTCCTCTCTCTCCTCTCCCTGGTCCTATCTCTGCTCCCCCTGGTCCTCTCTCTCTCTCTCCTCTCCCTATTCCTCTCTCTCCTCTCCCTGGTCCCCTCTCTCTCCCCTCTCCCTGGTCCTCTCTCTCCATTCCCTGGTCCTCTCTCTCATTTCCCTGGTCCTCTCTCTCTCCCCTCTCCCTGGTCCTCTCTCTCCATTTCCCTGGTCCTCTCTCTCATTTCCCTGGTCCTCTCTCTCAGTTCCCTGGTACTCTCTCTCCTCTCCCTGGTCCTCTCTCTCCTCTCCCTGGTCCTCTCCTCTCCTCTCCTCTCCTCTCCTCTCCCTGACCTCTCTCTCTCTCCTCTCCCTGGTCCTCTCTCTCCTCTCCCTGGTCCTCTCTTTGCTGTCCATGGTCCTCTCTCTCCTCTCACTATTCCTCTCTCTCCTCTCACTATTCCTCTCTCTCCTCTCCCTGGTCCTCTCTCCTCTCACTGGTCCTCTCTTTGCTCTCCCTGGTCCTCTCTCTCCTCTCACTATTCCTCTCTCTCCTCTCCCTGGTCCTCTTTCTCCTCTCCTTCTCCCTCCCGTATCCCTATCATCACCCCCCTCTCTATCCTCCCCCTCCATTTCTCTCTCTCTATCATAGGCACCTTTCCATCATGCTGTGCAGCTCTGCCTGCGGTTGCTTTGGCCTGGCCGGCCACCTGCTCAGACAGATGCAGTGTGTGGTTCTAGCTATCCATAATTCATGCACGCACGCATGCACACACACACACACACACACACACACACACACACACACACACACACACACACACACACACACACACACACACACACACCCGGAGGCTAGAGCAGACTGTTAGCTCCAGTTATATGAGCCAGAGGGAATCACCCAAATTTTCCGCTATTCCCTACATAGTGAACTACTAGTGACCAGAGCCCTATGGGCCCAGCTGCTATCTGTGTGCTCCCATATTCCCTCCCCCATAGGGATACACAGGGTTGAAGGGGAAACGGAGATGCTGCCATGAAAGTTCCACTTATTATGTGTGGTGATTATAGAGGGACTTCACTTAAGGAATGTTGTGCTGTTGAGGAGATGATTCTTATGCTAAATTCAAAATGGCTGCCTGGGAATTCTGATGTCTTTGAATGGTCTCTTCTTGTTCTTCATTCCTCTCTATTTACATCCTTTTCTATTTGAAATTCTGTATTTAGACTGGGCTGTCGTTTTGAGTGTCACAAAGGACTGTCTCATCAGTTGTCATGGAATTGATAGAACACTGGGCTGTTCTAATGGAATTGATAGAACACTGGGTAGTTGTAATAGAATTGATAGAACACTGGACAGTTGTAATGGAATTGATAGAACACTGGGCAGTTCTAATGGAAATGATAGAACACTGGGCAGTTGTAATGGAATTGATAGAACACTGGGCTGTTCTAATGGAATTGATAGAACACTGGGCAGTTGTAATGGAATTGATAGAACACTGGGCTGTTCTAATGGAATTGATAGAACACTGGGCTGTTCTAATGGAATTGATAGAACACTGGGCAGCTGTAATGGAATTGATAGAACACTGGGCTGTTCTAATGGAATTGATAGAACACTGGGCAGTTGTAATGGAATTGATAGAACACTGGGCAGCTGTAATGGAATTGATAGAACACTGGGCTGTTCTAATGGAATTGATAGAACACTGGGCAGTTGTAATATAATTGATAGAACACTGGGTAGTTGTAATATAATTGATAGAACACTGGGCAGTTGTAATATAATTGATAGAACACTGGGCAGTTGTAATATAATTGATAGAACACTGGGCAGTTGTAATGGAATTGATAGAACACTGGGCTGTTCTAATGGAATTGATAGAACACTGGACAGTTGTAATGGAATTGATAGAACACTGGGCAGTTCTAATGGAAATGATAGAACACTGGGCAGTTGTAATGGAATTGATAGAACACTGGGCTGTTCTAATGGAATTGATAGAACACTGGGCAGTTGTAATGGAATTGATAGAACACTGGGCTGTTCTAATGGAATTGATAGAACACTGGGCTGTTCTAATGGAATTGATAGAACACTGGGCAGCTGTAATGGAATTGATAGAACACTGGGCTGTTCTAATGGAATTGATAGAACACTGGGCAGTTGTAATGGAATTGATAGAACACTGGGCAGCTGTAATGGAATTGATAGAACACTGGGCTGTTCTAATGGAATTGATAGAACACTGGGCAGTTGTAATATAATTGATAGAACACTGGGTAGTTGTAATATAATTGATAGAACACGGGGCAGTTGTAATGGAATTGATAGAACACTGGGCAGTTGTAATGGAATTGATAGAACACTGGGCTGTTCTAATGGAATTGATAGAACACTGGGCAGTTGTAATGGAATTGATAGAACACTGGGCTGTTCTAATGGAATTGATAGAACACTGGGCTGTTCTAATGGAATTGATAGAACACTGGGCAGCTGTAATGGAATTGATAGAACACTGGGCTGTTCTAATGGAATTGATAGAACACTGGGCAGTTGTAATGGAATTGATAGAACACTGGGCAGCTGTAATGGAATTGATAGAACACTGGGCTGTTCTAATGGAATTGATAGAACACTGGGCAGTTGTAATATAATTGATAGAACACTGGGTAGTTGTAATATAATTGATAGAACACTGGGCAGTTGTAATATAATTGATAGAACACTGGGCAGTTGTAATATAATTGATAGAACACTGGGCAGTTGTAATGGAATTGATAGAACACTGGGCTGTTCTAATGGAATTGATAGAACACTGGACAGTTGTAATGGAATTGATAGAACACTGGGCAGTTCTAATGGAAATGATAGAACACTGGGCAGTTGTAATGGAATTGATAGAACACTGGGCTGTTCTAATGGAAATGATAGAACACTGGGCAGTTGTAATGGAATTGATAGAACACTGGGCTGTTCTAATGGAATTGATAGAACACTGGGCTGTTCTAATGGAATTGATAGAACACTGGGCAGCTGTAATGGAATTGATAGAACACTGGGCTGTTCTAATGGAATTGATAGAACACTGGGCAGTTGTAATGGAATTGATAGAACACTGGGCAGCTGTAATGGAATTGATAGAACACTGGGCTGTTCTAATGGAATTGATAGAACACTGGGCAGTTGTAATATAATTGATAGAACACTGGGTAGTTGTAATATAATTGATAGAACACGGGGCAGTTGTAATGGAATTGATAGAACACTGGGCAGTTGTAATGGAATTGATAGAACACTGGGCAGTTGTAATATAATTGATAGAACACTGGGCAGTTGTAATGGAATTGATAGAACACTGGGCTGTTGTAATAGAATTGATAGAACACTGGGCAGCTGTAATGTAATTGATAGAACACTGGGCTGTTCTAATGGAATTGATAGAACACTGGGCAGTTCTAATGGAATTGATAGAACACTGGGCAGTTGTAATGGAATTGATAGAACACTGGGCAGCTGTAATGTAATTGATAGAACACTGGGCTGTTCTAATGGAATTGATAGAACACTGGGCAGTTCTAATGGAATTGATAGAACACTGGGCAGTTGTAATATAATTGATAGAACACTGGGTAGTTGTAATATAATTGATAGAACACTGGGTAGTTGTAATGGAATTGATAGAACACTGGGTAGTTGTAATATAATTGATAGAACACTGGGTAGTTGTAATATAATTGATAGAACACTGGGTAGTTGTAATATAATTGATAGAACACTGGGCAGTTGTAATGGAATTGATAGAACACTGGGTAGTTGTAATATAATTGATAGAACACTGGGTAGTTGTAATATAATTGATAGAACACTGGGCAGTTGTAATGGAATTGATAGAACACTGGGTAGTTGTAATATAATTGATAGAACACTGGGTAGTTGTAATATAATTGATAGAACACTGGGTAGTTGTAATATAATTGATAGAACACTGGACAGTTGTAATGGAATTGATAGAACACTGGGCAGTTGTAATGGAATTGATAGAACACTGGGTAGTTGTAATATAATTGATAGAACACTGGACAGTTGTAATATAATTGATAGAACACTGGGTAGTTGTAATATAATTGATAGAACACTGGACAGTTCTAATGGAATTGATAGAACACTGGACAGTTGTAATATAATTGATAGAACACTGGGTAGTTGTAATATAATTGATAGAACACTGGACAGTTGTAATATAATTGATAGAACACTGGGTAGTTGTAATATAATTGATAGAACACTGGGCAGTTGTAATATAATTGATAGAACACTGGGCAGTTGTAATATAATTGATAGAACACTGGGTAGTTGTAATATAATTGATAGAACACTGGGCAGTTGTAATGGAATTGATAGAACACTGGGTAGTTGTAATATAATTGATAGAACACTGGGCAGTTGTAATGGAATTGATAGAACACTGGGTAGTTGTAATGGAATTGATAGAACACTGGGCAGTTGTAATATAATTGATAGAACACTGGGCTGTTGTAATGGAATTGATAGAACACTGGGCAGCTGTAATGGAATTGATAGAACACTGGGCTGTTGTAATATAATTGATATAACACTGGGCTGTTGTAATGGAATTGATAGAACACTGGGCTGTTCTAATGGAATTGATAGAACACTGGGCTGTTCTAATGGAATTGATAGAACACTGGGCTGTTCTAATGGAATTGATAGAACACTGGGCAGCTGTAATGGAATTGATAGAACACTGGGCTGTTGTAATATAATTGATAGAACACTGGGCAGTTCCATTGTAGACAGAGAACAGTGAGAGGACTGTGAGGCTTGGTGCTGGTGTGGTGTGTGGGGTCTGTATAGCTCTGGATAGGAGGTGATGAAGTGATCTGGGGAGGAGGTTTACTCTAAACAACACCTCAACAACTTGGTTTTAGTTAAGGAGAGAACAATGGAACTATCTTACCACACACACACACACACACACACACACACACACACACACTGTAGACACCCGTATTCCTGCCAATGTTTAAATATTACTTTTGGATCTTAAACCCCCCACTTCTCTCCCACACATTCCTCTCTGTATCTCTCTCTCTGATACAAGTCCCGCTGCACATTGGAAAAACACTTCAACAAAAAGATGAGAGAGAGTTCTTCCTCCCTTTCTCCCCCTGTCCTCCTTCCTCATTTATTATCCTCTCCTCTCTCCCCTCCCTCACTCCCTTTCCTCTCTCCCGTCCCTCCCTCTCCTCTCTCCCCTCCCTCACTCCCTCACTCCCTCTCCTCTGCCCCCTCCCTCACTCCCTCTTCACGGTCCTCTCCCTCCATTTCTCTCTCTCTCTCCCACCATCTATCTCCTCTCTCCACCCGCTCCCTCCATCCCTCTCCTCTCCCTCATCTCGCTCTTGTCTCCCTCCATCTCTCTCCTCTCTCCCTCCATCTCTCTCCTCTCTCCACCCGCTCCCTCCATCTCTCTCCTCTCCCTCATCTCGCTCTTGTCTCCCTCCATCTCTCTCCTCTCTCCACCCGCTCCCTCCATCTCTCTCCTCTCCCTCCATCGCTCTCCTCTCTCCCTCCATCTCTCTCCTCTCTCCACCCGCTCCCTCCATCTCTCTCCTCTCCCTCATCTCGCTCTTGTCTCCCTCCATCTCTCTCCTCTCTCCCTCCATCTCTCTCTCCCTCATCTCTCTCCTCTCTCCCTCCACCTCTCTCTCTCCCACCATCTCTCTCCTCTCTCCACCCGCTCCCTCCATCTCTCTCTCCCTCCATCTCTCTCCTCTCCATCTCTCTCCTCTCTCACTCCATCTCTCTCTCTCTCCCTCCATCTCTCTCCTCTCTCCCTCCACCTCTCTCTCTCCCACCATCTCTCTCCTCTCTCCACCAGCTCCCTCCATCTCTCTCTCCCTCCATCTCTCTCTCTCCTCTCTCCACCCGCTCCCTCCATCTCTCTCCTCTCTCCCTCCATCTCTCTCCTCTCTCACTCCATCTCTCTTTCCCACCATCTCTCTCCTCTCTCCACCCTCTCCCTCCTTCTCTCTCCTCTCCCTCCATCTCTCTCTCTCCCACCATCTCTCTCATCTCGCTCTTGTCTCCCTCCATCTCTCCTCTCTCCCTCCATCTCTCTCCTCTCTCCCTCCATCTCTCTCTCCCACCATCTATCTCCTCTCTACACCCGCTCCCTCCTTCTCTCTCCTCTCCCTCATCTCATCCTCCCTTCACCATTCCCGCTTTCTTGTTTTAATTTCTCTCTCCTCCTTTCCCTCACCCCCCCTCTCCTCTTCCTCCATCTCTCTCCTCTCTCCTCTCTCCTCCTTTCCCGCACCCCCCCTCTCCTCTTCCTCCATCTCTCTCCTCTCTCCTCCTTTCCCTCACCCCCCCTCTCCTCTTCCTCCATCTCTCTCCTCTCTTCTCTCTCCTCCTTTCCCTCACCCCCCTCTCCTCTTCCTCCATCTCTCTCCTCTCTCCTCCTTTCCCTCACCCCCTCTCCTCTTCCTCCATCTCTCTCTTCTCTCCTCCTTTCCCTCACCCCCCCTCTCCTCTTCCTCCATCTCTCTCCTCTCTTCTCTCTCCTCCTTTGCCTCACCCCCCATCTCCTCTTCCTCCATCTCTCTCCTCCTTTCCCTCACCCCCCCTCTCCTCTTCCTCCATCTCTCTCCTCTCTCCTCCTTTCCCTCACCCCCCTCTCCTCTTCCTCCATCTCTCTCCTCTCTTCTCTCTCCTCCTTTCCCTCACCCCCCCTCTCCTCTTCCTCCATCTCTCTCCTCTCTTCTCTCTCCTCCTTTCCCTCACCCCCCTCTCCTCTTCCCCCATCTCTCCTCTCTCCTCTCTCCTCCTTTCCCTCACCCCCCTCTCCTCTTCCTCCATCTCTCTCCTCTCTCCTCCTTTCCCTCACCCCCCCTCTCCTCTTCCTCCATCTCTCTCCTCTCTCCTCCTTTCCCTCACCCCCCCTCTCCTCTTCCTCCATTTCCCTCCATCTCCCTGTGTGGTTCAGATGAGAGTTGCGTGGGGCTGTGGGCCAAGGCCCGTGGCGAAGCAGGGGCCTCAATTTGGCCTTGGCCCCAGTTAGGGCCACCTGTGCCAGGATGGATGGCTGGAGGCTGCCCCTGGTCTGGCCCTAGCCCAATAATCATTGGCACCTCTGGCCCCTGGAGGCTCTGGCACTCACTGAAGAGTGTGTGTGTGTGTGTCAAACTCCAACATACACACTCACACACTCACACACATACACACACTCACACACACTACTGACTCGTAACCTCTCCAGCATGGTCAACCTCCTCCGGCAGCCTGTCTCTGTAGAACTCTGTCTCAGCCTTCACAGCACCAGACGGTGTGTAGTGTGTTTAGTGTGTGTTGTGGGTTTAGTGTGTGTGTTGTGTGTTGTGGGTTTAGTGTGTGTTGTGTGTGTAGTGGGTTTAGTGTGTGTTGTGTGTGTGTTGTGTGTGTAGTATGTTTAGTATGTGTGTTTTGTGTGTGTATTGTGTGTAGTGTGTGTTGAGTGTGTAGTGTGTGTTGTGCACGTGTAGTGTGTGTGTGTGTGTGTAGTGTGTGTAGTGAGTGTAGTGTGTGTGTGTAGTGTGTAGTGTGTGTAGTGTGTGTGTGTGTGTGTGTAGTGAGTGTAGTGTGTGTGTAGTGAGTGTGTGTGTGTGTGTGTGTGTGTGTGTGTGTGTGTGTGTGTGTGTGTGTGTGTGTGTGTGTGTGTGTGTGTGTGTGTGTGTGTGTGTGTGTGTGTGTGTGTGTGTGTAGTGTAGTGTGTGTGTCATGTGCACTATGTATACAGCAGTATGTGGACACCCCTTCAAATTAGTGGATTCATCTATTTCAGCCACACACATTGCTGACAGATGTATAAAATTCATCACACCGCCATGCAATCTCCATAGACACACATTGGCAGTAGAATGGCCTTTTACTGAAGAGCTCAGTAACCTTCAACGTGGCACCGCCGTAGGATGCCATCTTTCCAACAAGTCAGTTTTGTAAAATGTCTGCCCTGCTAGAGCTGCCCCCTGGTCAACTGTAAGTGCTGTTAGTGTGAAGTGGAAACGTCTAGGAGCAACAACGGCTCAGTCGTGAAGTGGTAGACCACACAAGTCCACAGAACGGGACCGCCGAGTGCTGAAACACGTAGTGCGTAAAAATAGTATATTCCTCGGTTGCAACACTCACTACCGAGTTCCAAACTGCCTCTGGAAGCAACGTCAGCACAAGAACTGTTCATGACAAGAACTGTTCATCGGAAGCTTCATGAAATGGGTTTCCATGGCCGAGCAGCTGCACACAAGCCTAAGATCACCATGCACAATGCCAAGCGTTGTCTGGAGTGGTGTAAAGCTCAACGCCATTGGACTCTGGAGCAGTGGAAATGCGTTTTCTGGAGTGATGAATCACGTTTCAGACGAATCTGTGTTTGGCAGATGCCAGGAGAACGCTACCTGCCCTAATGCATAGTGTCAACTGTAAAGTTTGGCGGAGGAGAAATAATGGTCTGGGGCTGTTTGTCAAGGTTTGGGCCCCTTAGTTCCAGTGAAGGGAAATCTTAACTCTACAGCATAACAATGACATTCTAGATGATTCTGGGCTTCCAACTTTGTGGCAACAGTTTGAGGAAGGCCCTTTCCTGTTTCATCATGACAATGCCCCTGTACACAAAGTGAGTTCAATACAGAAATAGTTTGTCGTGATCGGTATGGAAGAACTTGAATGGCCTGCACGGAGCCCTGACCTCAACCCCATCGAATGCCTTTGGGATGAATTGGAATGCTGACTACGAGCCAGGCCTAATCGCCCAACATCAGAGCCCGACCTCACTAATGCTGTTGTGGCTGAATGGAAGCAAGTCCCCGCAGCAATGTTCAATCTTCTAGTGGAAAGCCTTCCCAGAAGACTGGAGGCTGTTATAGCAGCAATGTTCCAACATCTAGTGGAAAGCCTTCCCAGAAGAGTGGAGGCTGTTATAGCAGCAATGTTCCAACATCTAGTGGAAAGCCTTCCCAGAACAGTGGAGGCTGTTATAGCAGCAATGTTCCAACATCTAGTGGAAAGCCTTCCCAGAACAGTGGAGGCTGTTATAGCAGCAATGTTCCAACATCTAGTGGAAAGCCTTCCCAGAACAGTGGAGGCTGTTATAGCAGCAATGTTCCAACATCTAGTGGAAAGCCTTCCCAGAAGACTGGAGGCTGTTATAGCAGCAAAGGGGGACCAACTCCATATTAATACCCATGATTTTGGAATGAGATGTTAGATGAGCAGGTGTCCACATACCTTTGGTCATGTAGTGTACGTGGGAGACTGTAGAGGTTCTCTTCATTGCTGTTTACTTGTAACAGAGCAGTACGTTCTGGGTACTGACCCAGAGCAGTACGTTCTGAGTACTGACCCACTGTTGTAACAGAGCAGTACGTTCTGAGTACTGACCCAGAGCAGTACGTTCTGAGTACTGACCCAGAGCAGTACGTTCTGAGTACTGACCCACTGTTGTAACAGAGCAGTACGTTCTGAGTACTGACCCACTGCTGTAACAGAGCAGTACGTTCTGAGTACTGACCCAGAGCAGTACGTTCTGAGTACTGACCCACTGTTGTAACAGAGCAGTACGTTCTGAGTACTGAACCAGAGCAGTACGTTCTGAGTACTGATCCACTGTTGTAAAAGAGCAGTATGTTCTGAGTACTGACCCAGAGCAGTACGTTCTGAGTACTGACCCAGAGCAGTACGTTCTGAGTACTGATCCACTGTTGTAACAGAGCAGTACGTTCTGAGTACTGACCCAGAGCAGTACGTTCTGAGTACTGACCCAGAGCAGTACGTTCTGAGTACTGATCCACTGTTGTAACAGAGCAGTACGTTCTGAGTACTGACCCAGAGCAGTACGTTCTGAGTACTGACCCACTGTTGTAACAGAGCAGTACGTTCTGAGTACTGACCCAGAGCAGTACGTTCTGAGTACTGACCCAGAGCAGTACGTTCTGAGTACTGATCCACTGTTGTAACAGAGCAGTACGTTCTGAGTACTGACCCAGAGCAGTACGTTCTGAGTACTGACCCACTGTTGTAACAGAGCAGTACGTTCTGAGGACTGACCCAGAGCAGTACGTTCTGAGTACTGACCCAGAGCAGTACGTTCTGAGTACTGACCCAGAGCAGTACGTTCTGAGTACTGATCCACTGTTGTAACAGAGCAGTACGTTCTGAGTACTGACCCAGAGCAGTACGTTCTGAGTACTGACCCACTGTTGTAACAGAGCAGTACGTTCTGAGTACTGACCCAGAGCAGTACGTTCTGAGTACTGACCCAGAGCAGTACGTTCTGAGTACTGATCCACTGTTGTAACAGAGCAGTACGTTCTGAGTACTGGCCCAGAGCAGTACGTTCTGAGTACTGACCCACTGTTGTAACAGAGCAGTACGTTCTGAGGACTGACCCAGAGCAGTACGTTCTGAGTACTGACCTAGAGCAGTACGTTCTGAGTACTGATCCACTGTTGTAACAGAGCAGTACGTTCTGAGTACTGACCCACTGTTGTAAGAGAGCAGTACGTTCTGAGTACTGACCCAGAGCAGTACGTTCTGAGTACTGACCCAGAGCAGTACGTTCTGAGTACTGATCCACTGTTGTAACAGAGCAGTACGTTCTGAGTACTGACCCAGAGCAGTACGTTCTGAGTACTGACCCACTGTTGTAACAGAGCAGTACGTTCTGAGTACTGACCCAGAGCAGTACGTTCTGAGTACTGACCCAGAGCAGTACGTTCTGAGTACTGACCCACTGTTGTAAAAGAGCAGTACGTTCTGAGTACTGACCCAGAGCAGTACGTTCTGAGTACTGACCCATAGCAGTACGTTCTGAGTACTGACCCAGAGCAGTATGTTCTGAGTACTGACCCACTGTTGTAACAGAGCAGTACGTTCTGAGTATTTACCCAGAGCAGTACGTTCTGAGTACTGACCCACTGTTGTAACAGAGCAGTATGTTCTGAGTACTGACCCAGAGCAGTATGTTCTGAGTACTGACCCAGAGCAGTACGTTCTGAGTACTGACCCACTGTTGTTACAGAGCAGTACGTTCTGAGTACTGACCCAGAGCAGTACATTCTGAGTACTGACCCACAGAAGTACGTTCTGAGTACTGACCCAGAGCAGTACGTTCTGAGTACTGACCCACTGTTGTTACAGAGCAGTACGTTCTGAGTACTGACCCACTGTTGTTACAGAGCAGTACGTTCTGATTACTGACCCAGATCATTATGTTCTGAGTACTGACCCACTGTTGTTACAGAGAAGTACGTTCTGAGTACTGACCCAGAGCAGTACGTTCTGAGTACTGACCCACTGTTTAAATGCATTTACCGTTCAGTCAATTTAGTTCATTTTTATTTGAAAAAAAAAGTTGTTAGCGTTATGAGTTGTAAATAATGAATATATTGCAGTTTATCTCGCCCCAAAACATCATTATTTTGCTGCACAAACTACAAAGAGAAAACAAAACAAAAACAGCAATATTAGGAAATACTGAAATGGACCGTTAGCACAAGGTTTCGGGTTGTTTCTTCACTGTGTGTGTGTGTGTG
>NW_027261135.1:510000-517500 GCF_045791955.1 Oncorhynchus clarkii lewisi | reverse complement strand
GGCAGAATGGGTCTATACATATCTATACTATACCACCTGGCAGAATGGGTCTATACATATCTATACTATACCACCTGGCAGAATGGGTCTATACCCTGACAGAATGGGTCTATATATATCTATACTATACCACCTGGCAGAATGGGTCTATACATATCTATACTATACCACCTGACAGAATGGGCCTATACATATCTATACTATACCACCTGGCAGAATGGGTCTATAACCTAACAGAATGGGTCTATACATATCTATAATATACCACCTGGCAGAATGGGTCTATACATATCTATACTATACCACCTGACAGAATGGGTCTATACATATCTATACTATACCACCTGGCAGAATGGGTCTATACATATCTATACTATACCACCTGACAGAATGGGTCTATACATATCTATACTATACCACCTGACAGAATGGGTCTATACATATCTATACTATACCACCTGACAGAATGGGTCTATACATATATATACTATACCACCTGACAGAATGGGTCTATACATATCTATACTATACCACCTGACAGAATGGGTCTATACATATCTATACTATACAACCTGGCAGAATGGGTCTATACATATCTATACTATACCCCCTGACAGAATGGGTCTATACCCTGACAGAATGGGTCTATACATATCTATACTATACCACCTGACAGAATGGGTCTATACATATCTATACTATACCCCCTGACAGAATGGGTCTATACATATCTATACTATACCCCCTGACAGAATGGGTCTATACATATCTATACTATACCACCTGACAGAATGGGTCTATACATATCTATACTATACCACCTGACAGAATGGGTCTATACATATCTATACTATACCCCCTGACAGAATGGGTCTATACATATCTATACTATACCACCTGACAGAATGGGTCTATACATATCTATACTATACCCCCTGACAGAATGGGTCTATACATATCTATACTATACCCCCTGACAGAATGGGTCTATACCCTGACAGAATGGGTCTATACATATCTATACTATACCACCTGACAGAATTGGTCTATACATATCTATACTATACCACCTGACAGAATGGGTCTATACATATCTATACTATACCACCTGACAGAATGGGTCTATACATATCTATACTATACCACCTGACAGAATGGGTCTATACTATACCACCTGACAGAATGGGTCTATACATATCTATACTATACCACCTGACAGAATGGGTCTATACATATCTATACTATACCACCTGACAGAATGGGTCTATACATATCTGTACTATACCACCTGACAGAATGGGTCTATACATATCTATACTATACCACCTGACAGAATGGGTCTATACATATCTATACTATACCACCTGACAGAATGGGTCTATACATATCTATACTATACCACCTGGCAGAATGGGACTATACATATCTATACTATACCACCTGGCAGAATGGGTCTATATATATCTATACTATACCACCTGACAGAATGGGTCTATACATATCTATACTATACCACCTGACAGAATGGGTCTATACATATCTATACTATACCACCTGACAGAATGGGTCTATATATATCTATACTATACCACCTGACATAATGGGTCTATACATATCTATACTATACCACCTGACAGAATGGGTCTATACATATCTATACTATACCACCTGACAGAATGGGACTATACATATCTATACTATACCCCCTGACAGAATGGGTCTATATATATCTATACTATACCCCCTGAAAGAATGGGTCTATACATATCTATACTACACCACCTGACAGAATGGGTCTATACATATCTATACTATACCACCTGACAGAATGGGTCTATACATAACTACACTACACCACCTTTCGGGGAGAGGTAAGGTCCTCTCCTAATTAAAAAGAGGAGACAAACAGAGGGAAATGCCTAGGGACATTATAGGTTTTCCGTCGACGTCTTAGGTCTCAGTAGAATCCATTTGATTAAAATGGTATTACTTCCTGGTCTCTGTCTGGCAGCTGGGAGGTGACATGCTATTCAGGGGACAGCAGAGGAGCAGTAGAGGGGTTGGATATCTGGTGGTGTTTTTATTAGGATCCCCATTAGTATATTCAGGGGACAGCAGAGGAGCGGTAGAGGGGTTGGATATCTGGTGGTGTTTTATTAGGATCCCCATTAGTATATTCAGGGGACAGCAGAGGAGCAGTAGAGGGGTTAGATATCTGGTGGTGTTTTTATTAGGATCCCCATTAGTATATTCACGGGACAGCAGAGGAGCAGTGGAGGGGTTAGATATCTGGTGGTGTTTTTATTAGGATCCCCATTAGTATATTCAGGGGACAGCAGAGGAGCAGTAGAGGGGTTGGGTATCTGGTGGTGTTTTATTAGGATCCCCATTAGTATATTCAGGGGACAGCAGAGGAGCAGTAGAGGGGTTAGATATCTGTTGTTGTTTTTATTAGGATCCCCATTAGTATATTCAGGGGACAGCAGAGGAGCAGTAGAGGGGTTGGATATCTGGTGGTGTTTTATTAGGATCCCCATTAGTATATTCAGGGGACAGCAGAGGAGCGGTAGAGGGGTTGGATATCTGTTCCCATTAGCTGTTGCAAAAGCAGCATCTACTCTTCCTGCGGTTCCACACAGAACATGGACCTAATACAGAACATTAATAGACAACAGCTCATGGACCTAATACAGAACATTAATAGACAACAGCTCATGGATCTAATACAGAACATTAATAGACACCAGCTCATGGATCTAATACAGAGCATTAATAGACAACAGCTCCTCATGGACCTAATACAGAACATTAATAGACAACAGCTCATGGACCTAATACAGAACATTAATAGACAACAGCTCATGGATCTAATACAGAACATTAATAGACAACAGCTCATGGACCTAATACAGAACATTAATAGACAACAGCTCATGGATCTAATACAGAACATTAATAGACAACAGCTCATGGACCTAGTACAGAACATTAATAGACAACAGCTCATGGACCTAGTACAGAACATTAATAGACAACAGCTCATGGATTTAATACAGAACATTAATAGACAACAGCTCATGGACCTAATACAGAACATTAATAGACAACAGCTCATGGACCTAATACAGAACATTAATAGACAACAGCTCATGGATCTAATACAGAACATTAATAGACACCAGCTCATGGATCTAATACAGAACATTAATAGACAACAGCTCCTCATGGACCTAATACAGAACATTAATAGACAACAGCTCATGGACCTAATACAGAACATTAATAGACAACAGCTCATGGATCTAATACAGAACATTAATAGACAACAGCTCATGGACCTAATACAGAACATTAATAGACAACAGCTCATGGATCTAATACAGAACATTAATAGACAACAGCTCATGGACCTAGTACAGAACATTAATAGACAACAGCTCATGGACCTAGTACAGAACATTAATAGACAACAGCTCATGGATTTAATACAGAACATTAATAGACAACAGCTCATGGACCTAATACAGAACATTAATAGACAACAGCTCATGGACCTAATACAGAACATTAATAGACAACAGCTCATGGATCTAATACAGAACATTAATAGACAACAGCTCATGGACCTAATACAGAACATTAATAGACAACAGCTCCTCATGGACCTAATACAGAACATTAATAGACAACAGCTCATGGACCTAATACAGAACATTAATAGACAACAGCTCCTCATGGACCTAATACAGAACATTAATAGACAACAGCTCATGGACAGAACTACATCCGTTTGTTTTGGGTTGCATGCTAAATTACACCCTATTCCCTATATGGCCACTGGACAACATGTGGCAGGATGTAACCAGGGACTTGTACCTCCTTTACTAGTCATCATTCTGCCGTGGCAACACAGGATGTGATGTCACTACCTGCCTTTCCCAGGGTCGACATACCTCTATACCTCTATATAGTAGACTGTAGTAGAGACTGACAGTACCCTGTTCATTCTCTGTCTAGTCTCTGTATTCTAGTCTCTGTATTCTAGTCTCTGTCTAGTCTCTGTATTCTAGTCTCTGTATTCTAGTCTCTGTATTCTAGTCTCTGTATTCTGGTCTCTGTATTCTAGTCTCTGTATTTTAGTCTCTGTATTCTAGTCTATGTATTCTAGTCTCTGTCTAGTCTCTGTATTCTAGTCTCTGTATTCTAGTCTCTGTATTCTAGTCTCTGTATTCTGTCTGTATTCTGGTCTCTGTATTCTAGTCTCTGTCTAGTCTCTGTATTCTGGTCTCTGTATTCTAGTCTCTGTATTCTGGTCTCTGTATTCTAGTCTCTGTATTCTAGTCTCTGTCTAGTCTCTGTATTCTGGTCTCTGTATTCTGGTCTCTGTATTCTAGTCTCTGTATTCTAGTCTCTGTATTCTAGTCTCTGTATTCTAGTCTCTGTATTCTAGTCTCTGTATTCTGGTCTCTGTATTCTAGTCTCTGTATTCTAGTCTCTGTATTCTAGTCTATGTCAAGTCTCTGTATTCTAGTCTCTGTGTAGTCTCTGTATTCTAGTCTCTGTATTCTGGTCTCTGTATTATAGTCTCTGCATTCTAGTCTCTGTCTAGTCTCTGTATTCTGGTCTCTGTATTCTAGTATCTGTATTCTAGTCTCTGTATTCTGGTCTCTGTTTTCTAGTCTCTGTATTCTAGTCTCTGTATTCTAGTCTCTGTCTAGTCTCTGTATTATAGTCTCTGTATTCTAGTCTCTGTATTCTAGTCTCTGTCTAGTCTCTGTATTCTAGTCTCTGTATTCTAGTCTCTGTCTAGTCTCTGTATTATAGTCTCTGTATTCTAGTCTCTGTATTCTAGTCTCTGTCTAGTCTCTGTATTCTAGTCTCTGTATTCTAGTCTCTGTATTCTAGTCTCTGTATTCTAGTCTCTGTATTCTAGTCTCTGTATTATAGTCTCTGTATTCTAGTCTCTGTATTCTAGTCTCTGTCTAGTCTCTGTATTCTAGTCTCTGTATTCTAGTCTCTGTATTCTAGTCTCTGTATTCTAGTCTCTATATTCTAGTCTCTTTTCATTCTAGTCTCTTTGTTCTGGTCTCTTTGTTCTGGTCTCTTTATTCTTTATTCTAGTCTATTTGTTCTAGTCTCTGAGAGGGAGTGAATCATTATCCTTTAGGATGTCTGAGCTCTAAAAAGACTGTCATTTTAATCACCTACAGTGAAGATATTCCATCCCTACCTCCCTCCTACACTCCCTCTCTTCATTCCATCCCTCCTACACTCCCTCTCTTCATTCCATCCCTCCTACACTCCCTCTCTTCATTCCATCCCTCCTACACTCCCTCTCTCCATTCCATCCCTCCTACACTCCCTCTCTTCATTCCATCCCTTCATCCCTCTACACTCCCTCTCTCCATTCCATCCCTTCATCCCCCTACACTCCCTCTCTCCATTCCATCCCTCCTACACTCCCTCTCTTCATTCCATCCCTCCTACACTCCCTCTCTTCATTCCATCCCTCCTACACTCCCTCTCTTCATTCCATCCCTTCATCCCTCCTACACTCCCTCTCTCCATTCCATCCCTCCTACACTCCCTCTCTCCATTCCATCCCTTCATCCCTCTACACTCCCTCTCTTCATTCCATCCCTCCTACACTCCCTCTCTCCATTCCATCCCTCCTACACTCCCTCTCTCCATTCCATCCCTCCTACACTCCCTCTCTTCATTCCATCCCTCCTACACTCCCTCTCTCCATTCCATCCCTCCTACACTCCCTCTCTTCATTCCATCCCTCCTACACTCCCTCTCTTCATTCCATCCCTTCATCCCTCCTACACTCCCTCTCTTCATTCCATCCCTCCTAAACTCCCTCTCTTCATTCCATCCCTGCATCCCTCCGCCCCGGCCAAGACGGCCCCTATTAGAGAATAAAACCCAAATATAGTTACTCGTTATACACTCAATCCCTTCATCCCTCGGCCCTGGCCTCCACCCCTCCCTCTATCCCTCCATCCCTCGTTCCCTCTGTCCCGGCCTCCACCCCTCCCTCTATCCCTCTGCCCCTTCCTCCACCCCTCCCTCTATCCCTCTATCCCTCTGCCCCTTCCTCCACCCCTCCCTCTATCCCTTCATCCCTCCGCCCCGGCCTCCACCCTTCCCTCTATCCCTTCATCCCTCGGCCCCGGCCTCCACCCCTCCCTCTATCCCTCCATCCCTCGTTCCCTCTGCCCCGGCCTCCACCCCTCCCTCTATCCCTCTGCCCCTTCCTCCACCCCTCCCTCTATCCCTCTATCCCTCTGCCCCTTCCTCCACCCCTCCCTCTATCCCTTCATCCCTCGGCCCCGGCCTCCACCCCTCCCTCTATCCCTCCATCCCTCTGCCTCTTACTCCACCCCTCCCTCTATCCCTCTATCCCTCCACCCCTCCCTCTATCCCTCCATCCCTCGTTCCCTCTGCCCCGGCCTCCACCCCTCCCTCTATCCCTTTGCCCCTTCCTCCACCCCTCGCTCTATCCCTCTATCCCTCTGCCCCTTCCTCCACCCCTCCCTCTATCCCTTCATCCCTCCGCCCCGGCCTCCTCCCTTCCCTCTATCCCTCCATCCCTCTGCCTCTTACTCCACCCCTCCCTCTATCCCTCTATCCCTCCACCCCTCCCTCTATCCCTTCATCCCTCCGCCCCTTCCTCCACCCCTCCCTCTATCCCTTCATCCCTCTGCCCCGGCCTCCACCCCTCCCTCTATCCCTCCAGCCCTCCATCCCTCTGCCCCGGCCTCCACCCTTCCCTCTATCCCTCTGCCCCTTCCTCCACCCCTCCCTCTATCCCTCTGCCCCTTCCTCCACCCCTCCCTCTATCCCTCTATCCCTCTGCCCCTTCCTCCACCCCTCCCTCTATCCCTTCATCCCTCCACCCCGGCCTCCACCCTTCCCTCTATCCCTCCATCCCTCTGCCTCTTACTCCACCCATCCCTCTATCCCTCTATCCCTCCACCCCTCCCTCTATCCCTCTATCCCTCCACCCCTCCCTCTATCCCTTCATCCCTCCGCCCGTGCCTCCATCCCTCCCTCTATCCCTCCGCCCCTGCCTCCATCCCTCCCTCCATCCCTCCGCCCCTGCCTCCATCCCTCCCTCCATCCCTCTGCCCCTGCCTCCATCCCTCCCTCCATCCCTCCGCCCCTGCCTCCATCCCTCCCTCTATCCGTCCATCCCTCTATCCCGGCCTCCACCCCTCCCTCCATCCCTCTGCCCCTGCCTCCATCCCTCCCTCTATCCATCCATCCCTCTGTCCTGGCCTCTACCCCTCCCTCCATCCCTCCGTCCATCCCTCTATCCCGGCCTCCACCCCTCCCTCCATCCCTCTGCCCCTGCCTCCATCCCTCCCTCTATCCATCCATCCCTCTGTCCTGGCCTCCACCCCTCCCTCTATCCCTCCACCCCTCCCTCCATCCCTCTGTCCCTGCCTCCACCTCTCCCTCTATCCCTCCATCCCTCCGTCCTAGCCTCCACCC
>NW_027261135.1:502500-505000 GCF_045791955.1 Oncorhynchus clarkii lewisi | reverse complement strand
ACTAGTCCTGTATTACTAGTCATGTATTACTAGTCCTGTATTACTAGTCCTGTACTAACAGACCTTTACTAGTCCTGTATTACTAGTCCTGTATTAACAGACCTTTACTAGTCCTGTATTAACAGACCTTTACTAGTCCTGTATTACTAGTCCTGTATTACTAGTCCTGTATTACTAGTCCTGTACTAACAGACCTTTACTAGTCCTGTATTACTAGTCCTGTATTACTAGTCCTGTATTACTAGTCCTGTATTAACATACCTTTACTAGTCCTGTAATAACAGACCTTTACTAGTCCTGTATTAACAGACCTTTACTAGTCCTGTATTACTAGTCCTGTATTACTAGTCCTGTATAACTAGTCCTATATCACTTGTCCTGTATAACTAGTCCTGTATTACTAGTCCTGTATTACTAGTCCCATATAACTAGTCCCTTATTACTAGTCCTGTATTACTAGTCCTGTATACCTAGTCCTGTATTACTAGTCCTGTATACCTAGTACTGTATTACTAGTCATGTATTACTAGTCCTGTATTAACATACCTTTACTAGTCCTGTAATAACAGACCTTTACTAGTCCTGTATTACTAGTCCTGTATTACTAGTCCTGTATTACTAGTCCTGTATTACTAGTCCTGTATTAACATACCTTTACTAGTCCTGTAATAACAGACCTTTACTAGTCCTGTATTAACAGACCTTTACTAGTCCTGTATTAACAGACCTTTACTAGTGCTTTATAACTAGTCCTGTATTACTAGTCCTGTATTACTAGTCCTGTATTAACAGACCTTTACTAGTCCTGTATTACTAGTCCTGTATTAACAGATCTTTACTAGTGCTTTATAACTAGTCCTGTATTACTAGTCCTGTATTACTAGTCCTGTATTACTAGTCCTGTATTAACAGACCTTTACTAGTCCTGTATTACTAGTCCTGTATTAACAGATCTTTACTAGTGCTTTATAACTAGTCCTGTATTACTATTCCTGTATTAACATACCTTTACTAGTCCTGTATTAACAGACCTTTACTAGTCCTGTATTACTAGTCCTGTATTACTAGTCCTGTATTACTAGTCCTGTACTAACAGACCTTTACTAGTCCTGTATTACTAGTCCTGTATTAACAGACCTTTACTAGTCCTGTTTTAACAGACCTTTACTAGTCCTGTATTACTAGTCCTGTATTACTAATCCTGTATTACTAGTCCTGTACTAACAGACCTTTACTAGTCCTGTATTACTAGTCCTGTATTAACAGACCTTTACTAGTCCTGTATTAACAGACCTTTACTAGTCCTGTATTAACAGACCTTTACAAGTCCTGTATTACTAGTCCTGTATTACTAGTCCTGTACTAACAGACCTTTACTAGTCCTGTATTACTAGTCCTGTATTACTAGTCCTGTATTACTAGTCCTGTATTACTAGTCCTATATTAACATACCTTTACTAGTCCTGTAATAACAGACCTTTACTAGTCCTGTATTAACAGACCTTTACTAGTCCTGTATTACTAGTCCTGTATAACTAGTCCTATATCACTTGTCCTGTATAACTAGTCCTGTATTACTAGTCCTGTATTACTAGTCCTGTATACCTAGTACTGTATTACTAGTCATGTATAACTAGTCCTGTATTACTAGTCCTGTATTACTAGTCCTGTATACCTTGTCCTGTATTACTAGTCCTGTATACCTAGTCCTGTATTACTAGTCCTGTATAACTAGTCCTGTATTACTAGTCCTGTATTACTAATCCTGTATTACTAGTCCTGTATTACTAGTCCTGTATACCTAGTCCCGTATTACTAGTCCTGTATAACTAGTCCTGTATTACTAGTCCTGTATAACTAGTCCTGTATTACTAGTCCTGTTTTACTAGTCCTGTATTACTAGTCCTGTTTTACTAGTCCTGTATTACTAGTCCTGTATTACTAGTTCTGTATTACTAGTCCTGTATTACTAGTCCTGTATTACTAGTCCTGTATTACTAGTTCTGTATTACTAGTCCTGTATTAACAGACCTATATAGGCTGTAGCTTGAGCCCCCCATCTTCCCTTGGCTATATCTGGGCATAGAGGAAGTTGAATACAAAGAGAGGTTGTTTTTGGAGAGAGGGAGATAGAAGGAAAGAAAGATAGACAGACCAGGAGATACAGACAGACAGAGACGGAGAGAGAGAGACAGACAGAAGGAGAGAGAGAGAGAGAGAGAGAGAGAGAGAGAGAGAGAGAGACAGAAGGAGAGAGAGAGAGAGAGAGAGAGAGAGAGAGAGAGAGAGAGAGAGAGAGAGACAGACAGAAGGAGAGAGAGAGAGAGAGAGAGAGAGTGTGAGAGAGAGAGAGAGAGAGACAGACAGAGATGGAGAGAGAGAGAGAGACCAGGAGACACAGACAGACAGAGATGGAGAGAGAGACAGACCAGGAGACACTGACAGACAGAGATGGAGAGAGAGAGAGAGACCAGGAGAGAGACAGACAGAGATGGAGAGA
>NW_027261135.1:495000-497500 GCF_045791955.1 Oncorhynchus clarkii lewisi | reverse complement strand
TGTGTGTATACACATTCTAATGTTTACCTGGTGTTGCTGTTATTGTTGTCTCCAGGTGTAACAACCGTACCCAGTGTGTGTGTGTGTCTGTATACACGTCCTGATGTTTACCTGTTGTTGTTGTTGTTTTTGTTGTTGTCTCCAGTTGTAACAACCGCACCCAGTGTGTGTGTGTGTGTCTGTATACACATTCTATTGTTTACCTGTTGTTGTTGTTGTTGTTGTATCCAGGTGTAACAACCATACCCAGTGTTTGTGTGTGTCTGTATACACATTCTAATTTGTACCTGTTGTTGTTGTTGTTGTTGTTGTTGTTGTTGTTGTTGTCTCCAGGTGTAACAACCGTACCCAGTGTGTGTGTGTCTGTATACACGTTCTGATGTTTACCTGTTGTTGTTGTTGTTGTTGTTGTTGTTGTTGTCTCCAGGTGTAACAACCGTACCCAGTGTGTGTGTGTCTGTATACACGTTCTGATGTTTACCTGTTGTTGTTGTTGTTGTTGTTGTCTCCAGGTGTAACAACCGTACCCAGTGTGTTGTGGTAGCTGGACCTGATGTCTTCCCTGACCCCTGTCCTGGAACATACAAATACCTGGAGGTTCAGTACGAGTGTGTCCCATACAGTAAGTACTACACTATGCATACTATACTATACTATACTATACTATACTATACTATACATACTATACTATACTGCACTATACACTACTATACTATACAATACTATAATATACTGCAGTACGAGTGTCTCCCCTACAGTAAGTACTATACTATACTATACTGCAGCACAAGTGTGTCCCCTACAGCAAGTACTACACTATACTATACTATACTATACTATACTACTACACTATACTATCCCATGCTATATGATACTATACTATACTGCAGTATGAGTGTGTCCCCTACAGTAAGTACTACACTATACATACTATACTATACTATACTATATTATACTATCCCATGCTATATGATACTATACTATACTGCAGTACGAGTGTGTCCCCTACAGTAAGTACTACACTCTACATACTATACTGTACTATACTATACTATACTACTATACTACTACACTGTACTGCACTATACTATCCCATACTACACTGCACCGCACTATACTATGCTATATGATACTATAATATACTGCAGTACAAGTGTGTCCCATACAGTATGTGCTACACTATACTATACTCTACTGTACTATACGGTGTGAGGTGCCCCCCTACAGTAAGTACTACTATAAACTACTTTATTACTACTATATTAGGTAAGCATATTATACTATATTGTATATGTATCATACTATGATTTGCATCTGCTATAGTTTTTACTTTGGGAAATACTTATGAAACTCAGGTACACTATCCAACAATACTATAATGTATACTGTGGGAAATACTGATTAAACTCATGTACTCCATACAACAATATTAGATTATAAACTGTGGGAAATACTGATGAAACTCATGTACTCCATACAACAATATTAGATTATAAACTGTGGGAAATACTGATGAAACTCATGTACTCCATACAACAATATTAGACTATAAACTGTGGGAAATACTGATGAAACTCATGTACTCCATACAACATTGTTTTTTGACAGTAAAATGTTTCCATCTGGCTCAATGTTGTTGTCTGGAGATTGAAATAGCAGGAACGTATGAACTGATAAGAATGTTTGAGAAGATATTATTTACACCACCGCAGCCAGTAACGGGCCTCGGACAAACACCAGCGATGTGGAAATCTGAGATCTTCGTGGAATCTCAGCTTTTCCAACAGGAAAGAAGGGAAGGGAGGGTGAGCTTAAATGACTGTCTGACCTCCGACCCTTCTGTTGACAGACTCCGTTTGGGCAAAAGACTGACGTCTGGAAAAAGGAGGAGCTAAAACTCAGTAAAGAGATATTTTATATCATTTATAACAGTGATTCATCCATCATTTATAACAGTGATTCATCCATCATTTATATCATTTATAACAGTGATTCATCCATCATTTATAACAGTGATTCATCCATCATTTATAACAGTGATTCATCCATCATTTATAACAGTGATTCATCCATCATTTATAACAGTGATTCATCCATCATTTATAACAGTGATTCATCCATCATTTATAACAGTGATTCATCCATCATTTATAACAGTGATTCACCCATCATTTATAACATTTATAACAGTGATTCATCCATCATTTATAACATTTATAACAGTGATTCATCCATCCTTTATAACAGTGCTTCATCCATCATTTATAACAGTGATTCATCCATAATTTATATCATTTATAACAGTGATTCATCCATCCTTTATATCAGTGATTCATCCATCATTTATATAATTTATATCAGTGATTCATCCATCATTTATATCGTTTATAACAGTGATTCATCCATCATTTATAGCAGTGATTCATCCATCATTTATAACAGTGATTCATCCATCATTTATAGCAGTGATTCATCCATCATTTATAACAGTGATTCATCC
>NW_027261135.1:467500-475000 GCF_045791955.1 Oncorhynchus clarkii lewisi | reverse complement strand
ATACATGGAAATACACATTGAGAATACATAGAAATACACATTGAGAATACATGGAGATACACCTTGAGAATACATGGAAATACACATCGAGAATACATGGAAATACACATTGAGAATACATGGAGATACACATTGAGAATACATGGAGAAACACATTGAGAATACATGGAAATACACATTGAGAATACTTGGAAATACACAGTGAGAATACATGGAGATACACAGTGAGAATAATGAGCAGTAAACTAGCCTACATGCACTTTAGATGCATCATCAATGAAAACCATGATCCTGTAAACAGATAACAAGCCTTCGTCTCAGCGAATGGATTGAATTGAAACGATCACATGTATCTCTGTCCTGTGTACCAGAGTGAACACCTGTTTGAGTCCTGGCTGGCTGGCTGGCTGGCTGGCTGGCTGGCTGGCTGGCTGGCTGGCTGAATGGATTGAATTGAAACGATCACATGTATCTCTGTCCTGTGCAGTGTTCCTGTGTCCAGGTATCTTACGAGGCGTGTACCAGAGTGAACACCTGTTTGAGTCCGACCACCAATCAGGAGCCTGGTGTAAAGATCCATTCCAGGCCTCTGATAAGATTTACTACATGCCCTGGACTCCCTACCGCACGGACACTCTCACAGAGTACTCCTCCAAGGAGGACTTCATCGCAGGTCTGCATTTTACTAACATTTATTTCACATGTATTTTTATTATAATGTTGGATTTTATTGCTGTTTTTTCTTATTTTATTTTTACTTAACTTGCTAATGTAAAGTGACTTTAATTAAAGGTCTAACTAGCTCTCGGCAGGGTAGACTAGTGGTTAGAGTGTAGAGGCGGCAGGGTAGTCTAGTGGTTAGAGTGTAGAGGAGGTATGGTAGCCTAGTGGTTAGAGTGTAGAGGCGTCAGGGTAGACTAGTGGTTAGAGTGTAGAGGAGGTAGGGTAGCCTAGTGGTTAGAGTGTAGAGGAGGTAGGGTAGCCTAGTGGTTAGAGTGTAGAGGCGGCAGGGTAGCCTAGTGGTTAGAGTGTAGAGGCGGCAGGGTAGCCTAGTGGTTAGAGTGTAGAGGCGGCAGGGTAGCCTAGTGGTTAGAGTATAGAGGTGACAGGGTAGCCTAGTGGTTAGAGTGTAGAGGCGGCAGCATAGCCTAGTGGTTAGAGTGTAGAGGTGGCAGGGTAGCCTAGTGGTTAGAGTGTAGAGGTGGCAGCGTAGCCTAGTGGTTAGAGTGTAGAGGTGGCAGCGTAGCCTAGTGGTTAGAGTGTAGAGGTGGCAGGGTAGCCTAGTGGTTAGAGTGTAGAGGTGGCAGGGTAGCCTAGTGGTTAGAGTGTAGAGGTGGCAGCGTAGCCTAGTGGTTAGAGTGTAGAGGCGGCAGGGTAGCCTAGTGGTTAGAGCGTTGGACTAGTAACCGGAAGGTTGCAAGTTCAACCCCCCGAGCTGACAAGGTACAAATCTGTCGTTCTGCCCCTGAACAGGCAGTTAACCCACTGTTCCTAGGCCGTCATTGAAAATAAGAATTTGTTCTTAACTGACTTGCCTAGTCAAATAAAGGTAAAATAAAAAATTGTTACGTCAATATTAGATGTTTATCCATGTGTCTGAAACATCAAATTTCGAACTTGTTGCAAATGTCAAATTGTTTAAAGTTAAGTTATTAACTCCAAGTGGTTAAGGTTTGGGCTTAAAACAAAAATTCTCCTAAACAATTTTCTATTGCCACATTTTGAAAATGCATCCTTTTACACCAGAGGCAGATCGTTACAACGACCGAGCAAAACCAAAACTTAACTTGAAAGGTAACAGCGCTCACTGTTGCCCCTAGTGGCCGGTTTCCACATTGTCTCCTGACTTCCTCAGACATGGATGGACGTCGGACACTGCCTTGTATCACGGGGGGACCTGGCTGAGTTTCCCCAGACACAGATTAGACCTAAGAAGTTCTTTAAATGGAGAATCTTGTGGGTTTTTTTGAGTTCTGGACGAGGTTTAATCTGTGTCTGGGGAAACTTCCCCTCGGGTGTTTTGAACAAAAAACGCTTCTAATTAAAATGTATTTGAATTGTTTACAGGACGACCGACGACCACGTACAAGCTGCCTCACCGCGTCGACGGGACGGGCTTCGTGGTCTACGACGGAGCTTTGTTCTTCAACAAGGAGCGGACGCGCAACATCGTCAAGTTCGACCTCCGCACGCGGATCAAGAGCGGCGAGGCCATCATCGCCAACGCCAACTACCACGACACGTCGCCGTACCGCTGGGGCGGCAAGTCGGACATCGACCTCGCCGTCGACGAAATGGGCCTCTGGGTTTTGTACGCCACGGAGACGAACAACGGGCGCATCGTGGTCTCGCAGCTCAACCCTTACACGCTCCGCATCGAAGGGTCCTGGGACACCACCTACGACAAGCGGACCGCCTCCAACGCCTTCATGGTGTGCGGCGTGCTCTACGTGGTGAAAACCGTCTACGAGGACGACGACAACGAGGCCACGGGGAACAAGATAGATTATATGTACAGCACCGCCCAGAGTAAAGAAACCTTTGTGTCCATCCTGTTCCCTAACTCTTACCAGTACATAGCAGCAGTGGACTACAATCCCAGAGACAATCTGCTGTACGTCTGGAACAACTATCACGTAGTCAAATACTTACTGGACTTCGGGAACAACGACAACAGATTGGGTAGGTGGAATGTTCATCTACTTTTCTCTTCGTCTTTCTTTCTTAAAACTCTTGGTTTTTCTAGGTTTGACTGGCTAGGTGGAATATTAATCTCTCTAGAGACTTCTTTAGTTCTGTAGGTTTGTGTAATGGACAGTCTCTAGACTACTTTAGTTCTGTAGGTTTGTGTAATGGACAGTCTCGAGACTATAGTTCTACAGGTTTGTGTAATGGACAGTCTCTAGACTACTTTAGTTCTGTGGGTTTGTGTAATGGACAGTCTCGAGACTATAGTTCTACAGGTTTGTGTAATGGACAGTCTCTAGACTACTTTAGTTCTGTGGGTTTGTGTAATGGACAGTCTCGAGACTATAGTTCTACAGGTTTGTGTAATGGACAGTCTCTAGACTACTTTAGTTCTGTGGGTGTGTGTAATGGACAGTCTTGAGACTATAGTTCTGTGGGTGTGTGTAAAGGACAGTCTCTAGACTACTTTATTTCTGTGGGTTTGTGTAATGGACAGTCTCGAGACTATAGTTCTACAGGTTTGTGTAATGGACAGTCTCTAGACTTCTTTAGTTCTGTGGGTGTGTGTAATGGACAGTCTCTAGACTACTTTAGTTCTGTGGGTGTGTGTAATGGACAGTCTTGAGACTATAGTTCTGTGGGTGTGTGTAATGGACAGTCTTGAGACTATAGTTCTGTGGGTGTGTGTAATGGACAGTCTTGAGACTATAGTTCTGTGGGTGTGTGTAATGGACAGTCTTGAGACTATAGTTCTGTGGGTGTGTGTAATGGACAGTCTTGAGACTATAGTTCTGTGGGTGTGTGTAATGGACAGTCTTGAGACTATAGTTCTGTGGGTGTGTGTAATGGACAGTCTTGAGACTATAGTTCTGTGGGTGTGTGTAATGGACAGTCTTGAGACTTTAGTTCTGTAGGTGTGTGTAAAGGACAGTCTCTAGACTTCTTTAGTTCTGTGGGTGTGTGTAATGGACAGTCTCTAGACTTTAGCTCAGAGGGAGGGTTTTTTACCTCTCTCTCTCTCTCTCTCTCTCTCTCTCTCTCTCTCTCTCTCTCTCTCTCTCTCCTGTCTCTCTCTCTCTCTCTCTCTCTCTCTTGCTCTCTCTCCTGTCTCTCTCACTCTCCCTCCCCCTCCCTCCCTCACCCAACCTAGCCCAGTAGAGTACATTACTCTTAAATGGACTAGGGCCCTGGAGAGCCTTAGGGGGGGGGAGTTGAGTGATTCCTTCCCAGAGACAGGCACTCTCAGATTGGGGTATAAGAGCAGGCCTACCCCCTGCTCTGGATATCCCTGAAGGTCTACGCTACACTATCTAGCCGGTGTAATTGACTCTAACACCTACTCACGGTGTCGGCAACTCGGTTCAGCCTCTCTTTATTAAATGATGGTCGAATTAATGCATGCTTTTACACACATTTAGGAGACACTACAAGAAATTATTGGAGGAAGGGGAGAGAGGGAGGGGAGAGGGAGGGGTGGAGAGGAAGGGGAGTGAGGGATGGAGAGGAAGGGGAGAGATGGATAAGGTGGGATGGAGAGGGAGAGTTGGAGAGTGATGGTGAATGAGGGATGGAGAGGGAGGGATGGAGAGGGAGGGATGGAGAGGGAGGGTTGGAGAGTGATGGTGAAGGAGGGATGGAGAGGGAGGGTTGGAGAGGGAGGGATGGAGAGGGAGGGATGGAGAGGGAGGGATGGAGAGGGAGGGATGGAGAGGGAGGGTTGGAGAGTGATGGTGAAGGAGGGATGGAGAGGGAGGGTTGGAGAGGGAGGGATGGAGAGGGAGGGATGGAGAGGGAGAGATGGAGAGGGAGGGATGGAGAGGGAGGGTTGGAGAGTGATGGTGAAGTAGGGATGGAGAGGGAGGGTTGGAGAGGGAGGGATGGAGAGGGATGGAGAAAGGGAGTTAGGGGAGCAAGGTAAAGAGGGATGAGGGAAGGGAGGGAAGGTGGGTGGGAGGGAAAGAGGGATGAGGGAAGGGAGGGAAGGTGGGTGGGAGGGAAAGAGGGATGGAAACAGTGTTCTCGGAGATCTCTGTGTTTTATAATGGAGACTTGTGTGTCTACAGGAGCTTTAAGAGATGATCAATGGAGATTAAATGGAGCGAACAACCTACCAAACACACACACACACACACACACACACACACACACACACACACAGACACACACACACAGACACACAGACACACACTCACTGCTGAGAAGGGGACGATAACTACAACCAATGGCTGTTCTGCTCTGCTCTGCTCTGTTCTGTTCTGTTCTGTTCTACTCTGTTCTGTTCTGTTCTACTCTGTTCTGCTCTGTTCTGTTTTACTCTGTTCTGTTCTGTTCTGTTTTACTCTGCTCTGCTCTGTTCTGCTCTGTTCTGTTCTACTCTGTTCTGTTCTGTTCTACTCTGTTCTGCTCTGTTCTGTTTTACTCTGTTCTGTTCTGTTCTGTTCTGCTCTACTCTGTTCTGTTCTGTTCTACTCTGTTCTGTTCTACTCTGTTCTGCTCTGTTCTACTCTGTTCTGCTCTGTTCTACTCTGTTCTGCTCTGTTCTGCTCTGTTCTGTTCTGTTCTGCTCTGTTCTGTTCTGCTCTGCTCTGTTCTGTTCTGTTCTGTTCTACTCTGTTCTGTTCTACTCTGTTCTGCTCTGTTCTACTCTGTTCTGTTCTGCTCTGTTCTGTTCTGTTCTGTTCTGTTCTGCTCTGTTCTGTTCTGTTCTACTCTGTTCTGTTCTGTTCTGTTCTGCTCTGTTCTACTCTGTTCTACTCTGTTCTGTTCTGTTCTGTTCTGTTCTGCTCTGTTCTGTTCTGTTCTGTTCTACTCTGTTCTACTCTGTTCTGTTCTGCTCTGCTCTGTTCTGTTCTGTTCTGTTCTACTCTGTTCTGTTCTACTCTGTTCTGCTCTGTTCTACTCTGTTCTGTTCTGCTCTGTTCTGTTCTGTTCTGCTCTGTTCTGTTCTGGTCTGTTCTACTCTGTTCTACTCTGTTCTGTTCTGTTCTGCTCTGTTCTACTCTGTTCTACTCTGTTCTGTTCTGTTCTGTTCTGCTCTGTTCTGTTCTGTTCTACTCTGTTCTACTCTGTTCTGTTCTGTTCTGTTCTACTCTGTTCTGTTCTACTCTGTTCTGCTCTGTTCTACTCTGCTCTGTTCTGTTCTGTTCTACTCTGTTCTGTTCTACTCTGTTCTGCTCTGTTCTACTCTGTTCTGTTCTACTCTGTTCTCTTCTGTTCTACTCTGTTCTGTTCTACTCTGTTCTCTTCTGTTCTGCTCTGTTCTGTTCTCTTCTGTTCTGCTCTGTTCTGTTCTGCTCTGTTCTGTTCTACTCTGTTCTGTTCTACTCTGTTCTGCTCTGTTCTGTTCTACTCTGTTCTGTTCTGTTCTGTTCTACTCTGTTCTGCTCTGTTCTGCTGTTATGTTCTACTCTGTTCTGTTCTGTTCTACTCTGTTCTGCTCTGTTCTGTTCTACTCTGTTCTGCTCTGTTCTGTTTTACTCTGTTCTGCTCTGTTATGTTCTGCTCTGCTCGGTTCTGTTCTACTCTGTTCTGTTCTGATATACATTATATACTGTAGTTAGGTGAAAGCTACATCATGGAAAACTAATATTTGACCATGTGACCTGACCAGGTAAAGGTCTGGAGTAATAACTAGGGCCCAGAGTTGTTCCAGACCAGGTTTAAATCTGGAGTAATAACTAGGGCCCAGAGTTGTTCCAGACCAGGTTTAAATCTGGAGTAATAACTAGGGCCCAGAGTTGTTCCAGACCAGGTTTAAATCTGGAGTAATAACTAGGGCCCAGAGTTGTTCCAGACCAGGTTTAAATCTAGAGTAATAACTAGGGCCCAGAGTTGTTCCAGACCAGGTTTAAATCTGGAGTAATAACTAGGGCCCAGAGTTGTTCCAGACCAGGTATAGGTCTGGAGTAATAACTAGGGCCCAGAGTTGTTCCAGACCAGGTTTAAGTCTAGAGTAATAACTAGGGCCCAGAGTTGTTCCAGACCAGGTTTAAGTCTAGAGTAATAACTTGGGCCCAGAGTTGTTCCAAACCAGGTATAAGTCTAGAGTTTAACTAGGGCCCAGAGTTGTTCCTGGTCAGTGAAAATCTCCAGGCACAAGACATCAGAGTTGTGAAAAGCAGAACCAAACCCCCACTTCTATAGTGCCTATACTTAACAATGATGCCCTATTTAGTGAATAGGATATGATTTAAGACACACACACTCCTAGACGAACTACGGTTAACTGTGTATCGTCAGTCCAAACAGATCTCTGTGCCTTTGTAATGCTGAACTCATAGACGTCCTGCAGCACAAAGACAGTGGCGTCTATTGAAATGCAGATCTCCCATCTCCTCTGATGGCTGAGCCGTCTCTCTATTGAAATGCAGATCTCTGATGGCTGAGCCGTCTCTCTATTGAAATGCAGATCTCTGATGGCTGAGCCGTCTCTCTATTGAAATGCAGATCTCTGATGGCTGAGCCGTCTCTCTATTGAAATGCAGATCTCTGATGGCTGAGCCGTCTCTCTATTGAAATGCAGATCTCTGATGGCTGAGCCGTCTCTCTATTGAAATGCAGATCTCTGATGGCTGAGCCGTCTCTCTATTGAAATGCAGATCTCTGATGGCTGAGCCGTCTCTCTATTGAAATGCAGATCTCTGATGGCTGAGCCGTCTCTCTATTGAAATGCAGATCTCTGATGGCTGAGCCGTCTCTCTATTGAAATGCAGATCTCTGATGGCTGAGCCGTCTCTCTATTGAAATGAAGATCTCTGATGGCTGAGCCGTCTCTCTATTGAAATGCAGATCTCTGATGGCTGAGCCGTCTCT
>NW_027261135.1:452500-457500 GCF_045791955.1 Oncorhynchus clarkii lewisi | reverse complement strand
CCTCACTGTCATAGACCGAGTCAAGACCGAGTCCTCACTGTCATAGACCAAGTCAAGACCGAGTCCTCACTGTCATAGACCAAGTCAAGACCGAGTCCTCACTGTCATAGACCAGGCCAAGACCGAGTCCTCACTGTCATAGACTGAGTCCTCACTGTCATAGACCAAGTCAAGACCGAGTCCTCACTGTCATAGACCAGGCCAAGACCGAGTCCTCACTGTCATAGACCGAGTCAAGACCGAGTCCTCACTGTCATAGACCAGGCCAAGACCGAGTCCTCACTGTCATAGACTGAGTCCTCACTGTCATAGACCAAGTCAAGACCGAGTCCTCACTGTCATAGACCGAGTCAAGACCGAGTCCTCACTGTCATAGACCAAGTCAAGACCGAGTCCTCACTGTCATAGACCGAGTCAAGACCGAGTCCTCACTGTCATAGACCGAGTCAAGACCGAGTCCCCACTGTCATAGACCAAGTCAAGACCGAGTCCTCACTGTCCGAGACCAGGCCAAGACCGAGTCCTCACTGTCATAGACCAAGTCAAGACCGAGTCCTCACTGTCATAGACCAGGCCAAGACCGAGTCCTCACTGTCATAGACTGAGTCCTCACTGTCATAGACCAAGTCAAGACCGAGTCCTCACTGTCATAGACCGAGTCAAGACTGAGTCCTCACTGTCATAGACCGAGTCAAGACTGAGTCCTCACTGTCATAGACCGAGTCAAGACTGAGTCCTCACTGTCATAGACCGAGTCAAGACCGAGTCCTCACTGTCCGAGACCGAGTCTAGACCGAGTCCTCACTGTTATGGTGTAATGATGGTTATATTAGTAGAGGCTGTTATGGTGTAATGATGGTTATATTAGTAATAACGATGGTTATATTAGTAATAACGATGGTTATATTAGTAATAATGATGGTTATATTAGTAATAACGATGGTTATATTAGTAATAACGATGGTTATATTAGTAATAATGATGGTTATATTAGTAGAGGCTGTTATGGTGTAATGATGGTTATATTAGTAGAGACTGTTATCTATGTTGTAGAGGCTGTTATCTATGGTATAGAGAATGTTATATATGGTGTAGAGGCTGTTATCTATAGTGTAGAGGCTGTTATCTATGGTGTAATGATGGTTATATTCGTAGAGACTGTTATCTGTGGTGTAGAGTCTGTTATCAATGGTGTAGAGGCTGTTATCAATGGTGTAGAGGCTGTTATCTATGGTGTAATGATGGTTATATTAGTAGAGGCTGTTATGGTGTAATGATGGTTATATTAGTAGAGGCTGTTATCTATGGTGTAATGATGGTTATATTAGTAGAGGCTGTTATGGTGTAATGATGGTTATATTAGTAGAGGCTGTTATCAATGGTGTAATGATGGTTATATTAGTAGAGGCTGTTATCTGTGGTGTAATGATGGTTATATTCGTAGAGGCTGTTATCTATGGTGTAATGATGGTTATATTCGTAGAGACTGTTATCTGTGGTGTAGAGTCTGTTATCAATGGTGTAGAGGCTGTTATCAATGGTGTAGAGGCTGTTATCTATGGTGTAATGATGGTTATATTAGTAGAGGCTGTTATGGTGTAATGATGGTTATATTAGTAGAGGCTGTTATCTATGGTGTAATGATGGTTATATTAGTAGAGGCTGTTATGGTGTAATGATGGTTATATTAGTAGAGGCTGTTATCAATGGTGTAATGATGGTTATATTAGTAGAGGCTGTTATCTGTGGTGTAATGATGGTTATATTCGTAGAGGCTGTTATCTATGGTGTAATGATGGTTATATTAGTAGAGGCTGTTATGGTGTAATGATGGTTATATTAGTAGAGGCTGTTATCTATGGTGTAATGATGGTTATATTAGTAATAATGATGGTTATATTAGTAATAATGATGGTTATATTAGTAGAGGCTGTTATGGTGTAATGATGGTTATATTAGTAGAGGATGTTATGGTGTAATGATGGTTATATTAGTAGAGGCTGTTATGGTGTAATGAAGCACACACACAAACACACGCACACACACACACACACACCTCTGGAGCGCGTCTCTCTAGCTGGCGGGGTTCTTTAATGAGCTCTACTCCGTCTTATCAGCAGAGTAGTTGAGCGGTTGCCACCTAGCAGTGTTTGTGGGTTTGTGTGTTTGTGTGTTGCCATTGGCTGTGTGTTATCTCACGATGCCGTCCGATTGGATGTTACTGGCCCCCAGCCAGATTACTGAGCTGTTATTAACCCTCTGGCCATATTGCTTCCTTTTACATAGCTGTGTGTGTGTGTGTGTGTGTGTGTGTGTGTGTGTGTGTGTGTGTGTGTGTGTGTGTGTGTGTGTGTGTGTGTGTGTGTGTGTGTGTGTGTGTGTGTGTGTGTGTGTGTGTGTGTGTGTGTGTGTGTGTGTCAACCGCACAGTGTGAGTGACAGACTGACTGACAGACAGACAGACAGATAGAGTAGTAGTCTGTTTATTCCCAGCAGTAATACTTATCTAGCTTCTCTCTCCCTCTTTCTTCTTCTCTTCCCACGCTTCCCTCTCTCCCTCTTTCTTCTTCTCTTCTATCTCTCTTCCCACGCTTCCCTCTCTCCACCACCACTCAGTTGTCCTGGTAAATATGCCTCCTCCCCGATGTAAACAAGGGTGTGTGGAGGAGAAGGATGCTTCCTGCTTTCTGGAAAGGAGAATGGTCAGACCACAACCCCTCCCCCCTCTCTCTCTCTCTCCGTGTCTTTTTTTCTCTCTCTCTCACACACTAACTCTCCCTCCACACTCTCTCTCTCTCTCTCTCTCTCTCACTCTCTCTCTCTCTCTCTCACTCTCTCTCTCTCAATTCAATTCAATTCAAGGGGCTTTATTGTCATGGGAAACATGTGTTAACATTGCCAAAGCAAGTGAGGTCGATAATATACAAGGTAGATATATATATACTCTCTGTCTCTCTCTCTCCCCACTTCCTCTCTCTCTCCCCACTTCCTCTCCTTCTCTCTGTCTCTGTTCTTCTCAGATTTACGACCCCTCTCTTTAATAATAGGAAAGGAAGTAGACAAGGGCACTACACTTAGGTTCTCACATTAGTCACCCACGATGGTCACTAACACTAGTCAGTCAGTCTGACCACGGTGGTCACTAACACTAGTCAGTAGTCACCCACGATGGTCACTAACACTAGTCAGTAGTCACCCACGATGGTCACTAACACTAGTCAGTAGTCACCCACGATGGTCACTAACACTAGTCAGTAGTCACCCACGATGGTCACTAACACTAGTCAGTAGTCACCCACGATGGTCACTAACACTAGTCAGTAGTCACCCACGATGGTCACTAACACTAGTCAGTCAGTCTGACCACGGTGGTCACTAACACTAGTCAGTCTCACCACGTTGGTCACTAACACTAGTCAGTCAGTCTGACCACGATGGGCTCTAACTCTAGTCAGTCAGTCTGACCACGGTGGTCACTAACACTAGTCAGTCAGTCTGACCACGGTGGTCACTAACACTAGTCAGTCTGACCACGGTGGTCACTAACACTAGTCAGTCAGTCTGACCACGGTGGTCACTAACACTAGTCAGTCAGTCTGACCACGGTGGTCACTAACACTAGTCAGTCTGACCACGGTGGTCACTAACACTAGTCAGTCAGTCTGACCACGGTGGTCACTAACACTAGTCAGTCAGTCTGACCACGGTGGTCACTAACACTAGTCAGTCTGACCACGGTGGTCACTAACACTAGTCAGTAGTCACCCACGGTGGTCACTAACACTAGTCAGTAGTCACCCACGATGGTCACTAACACTAGTCAGTCTGACCACGGTGGTCACTAACACTAGTCAGTCAGTCTGACCACGGTGGTCACTAACACTAGTCAGTCTGACCACGGTGGTCACTAACACTAGTCAGTCAGTCTGACCACGGTGGTCACTAACACTAGTCAGTCTGACCACGGTGGTCACTAACACTAGTCAGTCTGACCACGGTGGTCACTAACACTAGTCAGTCTGACCACGGTGGTCACTAACACTAGTCAGTCTGACCACGGTGGTCACTAACACTAGTCAGTCTGACCACGGTGGTCACTAACACTAGTCAGTCTGACCACGGTGGTCACTAACACTAGTCAGTCAGTCTGACCACGGTGGTCACTAACACTAGTCAGTCTGACCACGGTGGTCACTAACACTAGTCAGTCTGACCACGGTGGTCACTAACACTAGTCAGTCAGTCTGACCACGGTGGTCAATAATACTAGTCAGTCAGTCTGACCACGGTGGTCACTAATACTAGTCAGTCAGTCTGACCACGGTGGTCACTAACACTAGTCAGTCTGACCACGATGGTCACTAACACTAGTCAGTCTGACCACGATGGTCACTAACTCTAGTCAGTCAGTCTAACCACGGTGGTTACACAAGCTGACTGAATATGAAGGCCACGGGCTGCCTTCCAAGTGGCACCATATTCCCTATATAGTGCACTACTTTGGACCAGAGCCCTACGGCACCCTATTCCCTACAAAGTGCACAACTTTGGACCAGAGCCCTACGGCACCCTATTCCCTACAAAGTGCACTACTTTGGACCAGAGCCATATAAAGTAGTGCGCTCTGTGGGGAACAGGGTGTCATTTGGGTCTTCGTAGTGTGTGTTATGATGGTTAACTTCAGAAACAAACCTCACAGTAAACTGTACTGTGTGACGTTAAATGGGAAACAGGTTGAGGAGACGGTGAACCGTACAGTAACGTCCTCAGAGCCATTCATTGTTAGCTGGGTACATCTCCCATGGCATTGTTCCATGACGACCGGGTTGTTTACTTTACAATAGAACACAATAACTGTTATTTAACTTCTCTCTACACAACTTTCTGAGGGAATTAATGTTATATTAGGAGAGATGATTACCAAGCAGTTTGTTGTTTAATACGTATTATGTTTTATTAGAAAGGTTAGAGAGAGAGAGAGAGAGAGAGAGAGAGAGAGAG
>NW_027261135.1:427500-450000 GCF_045791955.1 Oncorhynchus clarkii lewisi | reverse complement strand
GAAATCACATGTAGATGATGGTCACTCATATTAACAGAACGTGCAAGTCCCGGGTGCAACGACGTGCGGTCCTTCTGAATCCCGGTGTGCACTTTGAACAAGTCAGAATAACTGTCCACGTTATTTACTTTTCCTCAGCCAACAAGACGAGTAACAAACAGCAAAATCACTAGCCTGTCAATCTACTATTCCCCATAGTAGAAAAGTTGACCTAGTCTATTGGTCAGCTTGTAGAGAAAAATAAATAGCCTATTCCAAACAGACTCTGAGACATTTGTGGGACGATACATCCAAAATTCGTACAGCCAGTAGACCTAGACTACATTATTTATTTTTTTAAGCAATTTGTCTGATGCAACAGATCAGAATGTTTAAAATGTTGATAAACTATTATTTATTCACGTTTTAAGAGCAGCAAGGCGCACAAGGCAGTAGGCTACGCACGAATGTGCATCCCATAATGCAATTAGCGGTAAAAAAACAGCGCAGTCAAAAGCGCACCGCACGTGAAAGATATGTAAATATCCATTAGAAACGTAGAAAGAGGGGAGATGTAATAGGCAACAACTACATGGGTTGCTAATAGGACTAGGATCGTGCCTTGGGGCGACTGGACAATGAAAGGAAGCTGATATCAAATAATTGCCTCCACAGACATGGGTTGAAGCGAATTAAGACATGCCTCATAACATGTAGTAAAAACGTTCAGCTTTTTAAACAATTAAGTAGATGTTTTTGAAAATGCACGCTGCCTCCAGCTCATTGCAAAGTGGTGTGTGACGCGCTGATGAAGCCTGCCTTCCGTTTCCTATGTATTTCGCAATTTGCAAATATGAATACTATTAAAATGATATAATTTGCATCTCTCAGACAGAATTTATGTTCTAAAGTCCTGTGTCTGTACAGTATTCATCCCGCTTGTCACACCCTGACCATAGTTTGCTTTGTATGTTTCTATGTTTTGGTTGGTGTGAGCTGGGTGGGCATTCTATGTTACATGTCTAGTTTGTCTATTTCTATGTTTTCGGCCTAGTATGGTTCTCAATCAGAGGCAGGTGTCATTAGTTGTCTCTGATTGAGAATCATACTTAGGTAGTCTGGGTTGCACTGTTTGTTTGTGGGTGATTGTCTATGTTGATGGCTTGTTTCAGCGCAGCTCGCGTTAGCTTCACGGTTGTTATTTCGTTTATTGTTTTTGTATAGTGTTTCAGTGTTCAGTTCTTTCTTTAATTAAACATTCAACGTGAACACATATCACGCCGCATTTGGGTCCTCCGATCCTTCTCGCCTCTCCTCTTCAGATGAAGAGGAGGACGACCGTGACACCTCTTGTGTTATTTCCCTGTTTTGTTGCATTATAACCTGTAATTTAAATTGATTTTTATTTGGATTTCCTGTAATGGACAAACACAAAATAGTCCAAATTGGTGAAATGAAATAAAAAATAAAAAAAAACTGAAAGTAGTGTGTGTATATGTATTCACCCCTTTTACTATGAAGTCTCTAAATAAGATCTTCTGCAACCAATTACCTTCAGAAGTCACATAATTAGGTAAAGTCCACCTGTGTGCAATCTGTGTCACATGATCTGTCACATGATCTCCGTATATATATATATACACCTGTTCTGAAAGGCCCCAGAGTCTGCAACACCACTAAGCAAGTGGGCACCACCAAGCAAGCGGCACCAGGAAGACCAAGGAGCTCTCCAAACAGGTCGGGGACAAAGTTGCGGAGAAGTACAGATCAGGGTTGGGTTATAAAAAAATGTCAGAAACTTTGAACATCCCACAGAGCATCATTAAATCCATTATTTTTAAAAATTTAAGTAATGTGGCACCACGACAAACCTGCGAAGAGAGGGCCGCCCACCAAAACTTACGGACCAGGCAAGGAGGGCATTAATCGGAGAGGAAACAAGCAGACCAAAGATCACCCTGAAGGAGCTGCAAAGCTCCACAGCGGAGATTGGATTATCTGTCCATAGGACTAATTTAAACTGTACACTCCACTAGCTAGATGTGCCAAGCTTATAGAGACATACCCAAGAGACTTGCAGCTGTAATTGCTGCAAAAGGTGGCTCTACAAAGCATTGACTTTGGTGGGGTAAATATTTCTGCACCCTCAAGTTTTCAGTTTTTATTGTCTTATTTCTTGTTTGTTTCACAACAAAAAATATTTTGCATCTTCAAAGTGGTAGGTAGGTATGTGTAAATCAAATGATTCAACCCCCCCCCAAAAAAATATATTTTTATTCCAGGCAACAAAAATAGGAAAAAGTCATTGTATGCTGTACGCCTGTGATAAACAGGATACATAATGAATGTACTGTATACACGCGCCAGTTTAATTCCACTAAATTATGCAAAATTAACCATTTACTGCAGTGGGCTACGAGTGATTCTTGGTAGTCTAAAACAAATCTACTTTAGAAAAAAAAAGTACACACCTCACATGAGCTTAAAAATAGTCAGACACCAGTACCAAGTCAGATATAGAGTTGAAAAGTATTACATTTAGAGTTTGCATCCCAATATTTACACTTTTTATATACATTCCAAGTGTCCCCATACCCTCCGTAGCGCCTTGCGGTCGGATGCCAAGCAGTTGCCATAGCGACGCAGCTCTAGCTCTTTCGGAGGGCCCAAATCGTCTCCTGAGGGGGGAAGAGGTGTTGTCGTGCCCTCTTCATCACCGTGTTGGTGTGTTTGGGACATGATCGGTACTTAGCGATGTGGACACCGAGGAACGGGAAGGTCTCGACCCGTTCCACTACAGCCCCGTCGATGTGCTCGGCACGCCGCTTCCTGTAGTCCACGATCAGCTCCTTTTGTCTTGCTGACGTTGAGGGAGAGGTGGTTGTCCTGGCACCACACTGCCAGGTCTCTGACCTCTTCCTTATAGGCTGCCTCGTCGTCGTTGGTGATCAGGGAATACAGGAGGGGACTAAACCCTGAGAGGTTTGTGTGTTTGTGCATGTCTTACATTAAAGGTGTAAGAGTCTTACGTAAGGGGCGTGGCCAAGACATCCCTTTGCCAGGTCTCTGACCTCTTCCTTATAGGCTGCCTCGTCGTTGGTGATCAGGGAATACAGGAGGGGACCCCTGAGGCGTGTCTTACATTAATAAGGGTGTAAGAGTCTTACGTAAGGGGCGTGGCCAAGACATCCCTATGAATGTTTAATGAGCCTCTCATGTCACGTCAGCGTAGATCTGCACTCCCCAAAAACACCTCCTGTGATTACGTGTGTAAGAGAGATGTGTGTGTGTGGGGCGAGGGAGGGAGGGGGGGGGGGGGCTTTATGTGCGTAACAGAGAAAGAGGAAGACAGAGAGACAGGGAGAGAGACAGGGAGAGGGACAGGGAGAGAGACAGAGGGACAGAGAGAGAGAGAGAGAGAGAGAGAGAGAGAGAGAGAACCATCTGTTGTTGTGTCTGAGTGTCTGAGATGTTGATGTTTTTACTGCTGTGTTGTGTTGGGTTGTGTTCCTCCCACCCACAAACACACACATTACCAGTCCATTGTTACAGCAGGGTTTGGGCTTGTATGGGCTCAGACCTGTCAAACCATGGCCTTGTTATGCACTCACTCTGAACAATGATAACACACACACACACACACACACACACACACACACACACATACACACACACACATGGTGTGTGATGGTGACATTACATGGAGGAATCTGGCGGGACGGAGGGCAGACTGATCAAAAAAAAATAGACTTTGATTTTTTTGGGGACGATTTTGAAAAAGGTCCGGAGAAAAAATAGACTACGTACCATAAAAACCCCATGATGCTCAGAGGCGAGGCGTGGTGCTCAGACGACTGTATCACAACAGTTTACAATGCTCTAACAAGCTGTGAGAAAACGTAATAATAATTTGTATTTATTATGGATCCCCATTAGTTCCTGCCAAGGCAGCAGCTACTATTCCCTGGGGTTTATTATGGATCCCCATTAGTTCCTGCCAAGGCAGCAGCTTCTCTTCCTGGGGTTTATTATGGATCCCCATTAGTTCCTGTCAAGACAGCAGCTACTATTCCCTGGGGTTTATTATGGATCCCCATTAGTTCCTGCCAAGGCAGCAGCTTCTCTTCCTGGGGTTTATTATGGATCCCCATTAGTTCCTGTCAAGGCAGCAGCTACTCTTCCTGGGGTTTATTATGGATCCCCATTAGTTCCTGCCAAGGAAGCAGCTACTCTTCCTGGGGTTTATTATGGATCCCCATTAGTTCCTGCCAAGGCAGCAGCTTCTCTTCCTGGGGTTTATTATGGATCCCCATTAGTTCCTGTCAAGGCAGCAGCTACTCTTCCTGGGGTTTATTATGGATCCCCATTAGTTCCTGCCAAGGAAGCAGCTACTCTTCCTGGGGTTTATTATGGATCCCCATTAGTTCCTGCCAAGGCAGCAGCTTCTCTTCCTGGGGTTTATTATGGATCCCCATTAGTTCCTGCCAAGGCAGCAGCTTCTCTTCCTGGGGTTTATTATGGATCCCCATTAGTTCCTGCCAAGGCAGCAGCTACTCTTCCTGGGGTTTATTATGGATCCCCTTCCTGGGGTCCGGCAAAATTAGGGCAGTTTATACAATTTAAAAAACATCCAAATGCATTAATTACAGAAATCACAACGCACTATGTGTGTGCCCTCAGTCCACGTACTCCACTACCACATGTGTGTGCCCTCAGTCCCCATACTCCACTACCACATGTGTGTGTATAGTGTGTATCTTATCATGTGTATGTGCCTATGTTTGTGTAACTTCACAGTCCCCGCTCTTCCATAAGGTGTATTTTTGGAATAGTGGAATTTACCTGATGGAAACAGCATGTTGTTTTTAATTATTTGGTTTTAAGCCCCCCCCCTCCATAGCCCTAATAACCATTCATAATCAATACCTTAACTTAAAGGGATGATCCACCCCCCCCAAAAATAGAAATCATTAAAGCTCCTGTCAATTTGGTGGGAGACTATTTTCTATCAGTGGATAAAAAAAAACAACATTATTATTATTATATTTTTTTTGTGTAAATCCCATGATTTAACTGTGCCGTGTTCTGTGTCTGTGGAAATCAGGAAATCATGTAGGAACTCATCATAGCTACACGATTCTCATCACTGGAGATAACAGACTCTGCATGACACCTTGTGAAACAATGACCTGCAGGTCACCTAATAGACTTGTTCTTGAACACATCCGTCTGTTACCTAATAGACATAACTGTAACTCAGAAGGGTTGGAGTGTAGGGGTTAGGCTGTAACCCAGAAGGGTTGGAGTGTAGGGGTTAGGGTGTAACTCAGAAGGGTTGGAGTGTAGGGGTTAGGGTGTAACCCAGAAGGGTTGGAGTGTAGGGGTTAGGGTGTAACCCAGAAGGGTTGGAGTGTAGGGGTTAGGGTGTAACCCAGAATGGTTGGAGTGTAGGGGTTAGGGTGTAACCCAGAATGGTTGGAGTGTAGGGGTTAGGCTGTAACCCATAATGGTTGGAGTGTAGGGGTTAGGGTGTAACCCAGAAGGGTTGGAGTGGAGGGGTTAGGGTGTAACCCAGAATGGTTGGAGTGTAGGGGTTAGGGTGTAACCCAGAAGGGTTGGAGTGGAGGGGTTAGGGTGTAACCCAGAATGGTTGGAGTGTAGGGGTTAGGGTGTAACTCAGAAGGGTTGGAGTGTAGGGGTTAGGGTGTAACTCAGAAGGGTTGGAGTGTAGGGGTTAGGGTGTAACTCAGAAGGGTTGGAGTGTAGGGGTTAGGGTGTAACCCAGAATGGTTGGAGTGTAGGGGTTAGGGTGTAACTCAGAAGGGTTGGAGTGTAGGGGTTAGGGTGTAACCCAGAATGGTTGGAGTGTAGGGGTTAGGGTGTAACTCAGAAGGGTTGGAGTGTAGGGGTTAGGGTGTAACTCAGAAGGGTTGGAGTGTAGGGGTTAGGGTGTAACTCAGAAGGGTTGGAGTGTAGGGGTTAGGGTGTAACCCAGAAGGGTTGGAGTGTAGGGGTTAGGGTGTAACCCAGAAGGGTTGGAGTGTAGGGGTTAGGGTGTAACTCAGAAGGGTTGGAGTGTAGGGGTTAGGGTGTAACTCAGAAGGGTTGGAGTGTAGGGGTTAGGGTGTAACTCAGAAGGGTTGGAGTGTAGGGGTTAGGGTGTAACTCAGAAGGGTTGGAGTGTAGGGGTTAGGGTGTAACTCAGAAGGGTTGGAGTGTAGGGGTTAGGGTGTAACCCAGAATGGTTGGAGTGTAGGGGTTAGGGTGTAACTCAGAAGGGTTGGAGTGTAGGGGTTAGGGTGTAACTCAGAATGGTTGGAGTGTAGGGGTTAGGGTGTAACCCAGAAGGGTTGGAGTGGAGGGGTTAGGGTGTAACCCAGAATGGTTGGAGTGTAGGGGTTAGGGTGTAACCCAGAAGGGTTGGAGTGGAGGGGTTAGGGTGTAACCCAGAATGGTTGGAGTGTAGGGGTTAGGGTGTAACCCAGAAGGGTTGGAGTGGAGGGGTTAGGGTGTAACCCAGAATGGTTGGAGTGTAGGGGTTAGGGTGTAACTCAGAAGGGTTGGAGTGTAGGGGTTAGGGTGTAACTCAGAAGGGTTGGAGTGTAGGGGTTAGGGTGTAACTCAGAAGGGTTGGAGTGTAGGGGTTAGGGTGTAACCCAGAATGGTTGGAGTGTAGGGGTTAGGGTGTAACTCAGAAGGGTTGGAGTGTAGGGGTTAGGGTGTAACCCAGAATGGTTGGAGTGTAGGGGTTAGGGTGTAACTCAGAAGGGTTGGAGTGTAGGGGTTAGGGTGTAACTCAGAAGGGTTGGAGTGTAGGGGTTAGGGTGTAACTCAGAAGGGTTGGAGTGTAGGGGTTAGGGTGTAACCCAGAAGGGTTGGAGTGTAGGGGTTAGGGTGTAACCCAGAAGGGTTGGAGTGTAGGGGTTAGGGTGTAACTCAGAAGGGTTGGAGTGTAGGGGTTAGGGTGTAACTCAGAAGGGTTGGAGTGTAGGGGTTAGGGTGTAACTCAGAAGGGTTGGAGTGTAGGGGTTAGGGTGTAACTCAGAAGGGTTGGAGTGTAGGGGTTAGGGTGTAACTCAGAAGGGTTGGAGTGTAGGGGTTAGGGTGTAACCCAGAATGGTTGGAGTGTAGGGGTTAGGGTGTAACTCAGAAGGGTTGGAGTGTAGGGGTTAGGGTGTAACTCAGAATGGTTGGAGTGTAGGGGTTAGGGTGTAACCCAGAATGGTTGGAGTGTAGACATACTTGTTCTTGAACACATCCGTCTGTTTATGTTGTCGTGACAAAGTTGACACTTCGCTTAGATTCGCTACGTTTTGATTTATTTAACTAGGCAATTCAGTTTAGAAGAAAAAAATCTTATTTTTTCAGTGACGGCCTAGGAACAGTGGGTTAACTGCCTTGTTCAGGGGAACAATGACAGATTTGTTCTACCTTTGTCAGCTCAGGGATTCGATCTTGCAACCTTTCGGTTACTAGTCCAACACTAACCACTAGGCTACCCTGCCGCCCCAATTTAAACAGTGTACCAAATTATTCAACTCTTGTTTGTCATTCAAGTGCCGTGCACGCAATGCGTTGTGGGAAACAGAGATATTTCAGAAAGGAGGAGATAGGAATCCCATTTGGAGGAGTTGAATGGAGTAACGTCCCACCCAACCGACTGTAGACCCATCGGATTCACGTTGTCATGCTGCAACACACGGTTGCTAAGCTAATCGTCACACAATCCCTTCTCAAAGTCACGGTATATGAGTCGAGAAACCTGCCTATTTTCCTCGAAATTACGCAATGTCACTATTCCAAAGATATACGGTATTTACAGAGAACAAGTTAATGATCTCACATCTTGGAAAATATTTGCAATGTTGTACTTCTTGTTCACGACATTCATGCTAATGTTTGGTATTTGGGCTAGCGCCCAATTGATTCCCATTCACTCCTTGAAGGACAGCTCTCCTTGTCCCAGAATTGCCCAGAATCCACCACGCGGCCCATTGACGACACATGGGCAATGTACACAATGGGCATTAATACGATTCTAATGGGTGTTTCGTATCTCCTCAGAAGTATCTCTGTGGGAAAGAAACATACTCTGCTCTCTCTCTCAGAGACAAACTACAAGTTGAACTCGGTGAGATAGGCTCCTAAATTGCTAGTGCAGTTTGTTTAAGGAGATTTTACAGCTAGCTAGCTACTTCACATGCTGATTCTGACTTTGGAATTATTGTGTGTAGCTATGTTTTCTTGCCAGCTAGCTAGCTAGCCCAGAGAGAGAGAGGGAGCATTGCATTGTGGGTTTTGTAGTAGACTTGAGTTGCAACAGAATTCCAGGAATTTGTGGTTTGGTTTCCATTTAATTGTTTGTATTTTAATCTTCCAGAATTAACCCTGTAACCATGCAGAATTAACCCTGTAACCATGCAGAATTATCCCTGTAACCATGCAGAATTAACCCTGTAACCATGCAGAATTAACCCTGTAACCATGCAGAATTATCCCTGTAACCATGCAGAATTAACCCTGGAACCATGCAGAATTGTGAGGGAGGGAGGGAATGAGGGAGGGAATGAGGGAGGGAGAGAGGGAGGGAGAGAATGAGGGAGGTAGGGAGGGAGAGAGGGAAGAAGGGAGGGAATGAGGGAGGGAGGGAGAGAGGGAGGGAGGGAATGAGGGAGGTAGGGAGGGAGGGAGAGAGGGAGGGAGGGAATGAGGGAGGTAGGGAGGGAGGGAGAGAGGGAGGGAGGGAATAGGGAGGTAGGGAGGGAGAGAGAGAGGGAGGGAGGTCGTATGGCGTTTGGGGACGGGAACATTCCAATGACTACAACCCTGTGTGGGAACAGAGCAGAGCAGAGCAGAACAGAACAGAACAGAACAGAACAGAACAGAGCAGAATGGTTGAAGAGAAAATAATGTACTTAGTTGATGAAAGAAACGGTGGAGAGGAGGGGTTAGGGTGTAACCCAGAAGGAGTAGAGGGGTTAGGGTGTAACCCAGAAGGAGTGGAGGGGTTAGGGTGTAACCCAGAAGGAGTGGAGTGGAGGGGTTAGGGTGTAACCCAGAAGGAGTGTAGGGGTTAGGGTGTAACCCAGAAGGAGTGTAGGGGTTAGGGTGTAACCCAGAAGGAGTAGAGGGGTTAGGGTGTAACCCAGAAGGAGTGGAGGGGTTAGGGTGTAACCCAGAAGGAGTGGAGGGGTTAGGGTGTAACCCAGAAGGAGTGTAGGGGTTAGGGTGTAACCCAGAAGGAGTGTAGGGGTTAGGGTGTAACCCAGAAGGAGTGTAGGGGTTAGGGTGTAACCCAGAAGGAGTGTAGGGGTTAGGGTGTAACCCAGAAGGAGTGTAGGGGTTAGGGTGTAACCCAGAAGGAGTGGAGGGGTTAGGGTGTAACCCAGAAGGAGTGTAGGGGTTAGGGTGTAACCCAGAAGGAGTGTAGGGGTTAGGGTGTAACCCAGAAGGAGTGGAGGGGTTAGGGTGTAACCCAGAAGGAGTGGAGGGGTTAGGGTGTAACCCAGAAGGAGTGGAGGGGTTAGGGTGTAACCCAGAAGGAGTGGAGGGGTTAGGGTGTAACCCAGAAGGAGTAGAGGGGTTAGGGTGTAACCCAGAAGGAGTGGAGGGGTTAGGGTGTAACCCAGAAGGAGTGGAGGGGTTAGGGTGTAACCCAGAAGGAGTGGAGGGGTTAGGGTGTAACCCAGAAGGAGTGGAGGGGTTAGGGTGTAACCCAGAAGCAGTAGAGGGGTTAGGGTATAACCCAGAAGGAGTAGAGGGGTTAGGGTGTAACCCAGAAGGAGTTGGAGGGGTTAGGGTGTAACCCAGAAGGAGTGGAGGGGTTAGGGTGTAACCCAGAAGGAGTGGAGTGGAGGGGTTAGGGTGTAACCCAGAAGGAGTGGAGTGTAGGGGTTAGGGTGTAACCCAGAAGGAGTGGAGGGGTTAGGGTGTAACCCAGAAGGAGTAGAGGGGTTAGGGTGTAACCCAGAAGGAGTGGAGTGTAGGGGTTAGGGTGTAACCCAGAAGGAGTGGAGTGGAGGGGTTAGGGTGTAACCCAGAAGGAGTGGAGTGGAGGGGTTAGGGTGTAACCCAGAAGGAGTGGAGTGTAGGGGTTAGGGTGTAACCCAGAAGGAGTGGAGGGGTTAGGGTGTAACCCAGAAGGAGTGGAGTGTAGGGGTTAGGGTGTAACCCAGAAGGAGTGGAGTGGAGGGGTTAGGGTGTAACCCAGAAGGAGTGGAGTGGAGGGGTTAGGGTGTAACCCAGAAGGAGTGGAGTGTAGGGGTTAGGGTGTAACCCAGAAGGAGTGGAGGGGTTAGGGTGTAACCCAGAAGGAGTAGAGGGGTTAGGGTGTAACCCAGAAGGAGTGGAGGGGTTAGGGTGTAACCCAGAAGGAGTGGAGGGGTTAGGGTGTAACCCAGAAGGAGTAGAGGGGTTAGGGTGTAACCCAGAAGGAGTAGAGGGGTTAGGGTGTAACCCAGAAGGAGTAGAGGGGTTAGGGTGTAACCCAGAAGGAGTGGAGGGGTTAGGGTGTAACCCAGAAGGAGTGGAGGGGTTAGGGTGTAACCCAGAAGGAGTGGAGTGGAGTGGAGGGGTTAGGGTGTAACCCAGAAGAAGTGGAGTGGAGCGGTTAGGGTGTAACCCAGAAGGAGTGGAGGGGTTAGGGTGTAACCCAGAAGGAGTGGAGGGGTTAGGGTGTAACCCAGAAGGGTTGGAGTGTAGGGGTTAGGGTGTAACTCAGAAGGGTTGGAGTGTAGGGGTTAGGGTGTAACCCAGAAGGAGTGGAGTGGAGTGGAGGGGTTAGGGTGTAACCCAGAAGGAGTGTAGTGGAGCGGTTAGGGTGTAACCCAGAAGGAGTGGAGGGGTTAGGGTGTAACCCAGAAGGAGTGTAGGGGTTAGGGTGTAACCCAGAAGGGTTAGAGTGTAGGGGTTAGGGTGTAACCCAGAAGGAGTGGAGTGGAGGGGTTAGGGTGTAACCCAGAAGGAGTGGAGTGGAGGGGTTAGGGTGTAACCCAGAAGGAGTGGAGTGGAGGGGTTAGGGTGTAACCCAGAAGGAGTGGAGTGGAGCGGTTAGGGTGTAACCCAGAAGGAGTGGAGGGGTTAGGGTGTAACCCAGAAGGAGTGGAGGGGTTAGGGTGTAACCCAGAAGGAGTGGAGGGGTTAGGGTGTAACCCAGAAGGAGTGGAGGGGTTAGGGTGTAACCCAGAAGGAGTGGAGGGGTTAGAGTGTAACCCAGAAGGAGTGGAGGGGTTAGGGTGTAACCCAGAAGGAGTGGAGGGGTTAGGGTGTAACCCAGAAGGAGTGGAGGGGTTAGGGTGTAACCCAGAAGGAGTGGAGGGGTTAGAGTGTAACCCAGAAGGAGTGTAGGGGTTAGGGTGTAACCCAGAAGGAGTGTAGGGGTTAGGGTGTAACCCAGAAGGAGTGGAGGGGTTAGGGTGTAACCCAGAAGGAGTGGAGGGGTTAGAGTGTAACCCAGAAGGAGTGTAGGGGTTAGGGTGTAACCCAGAAGGAGTGTAGGGGATAGGGTGTAACCCAGAAGGGGTGTAGGGGTTAGGGTGTAACCCAGAAGGGTTGGAGTGTAACCAAGAAGATACCAAAGACAGAATGTTAATTTCATAACCAGCGTTCAATGGTTTCATTAAATTATGAAAGAATTTCTCAAATGTCCCCATTTTTTTTACCCCCCCCAGAACAACAGTTTAGTACGTTCCTTTTACCCCCCCCAGAACAACAGTTTAGTACGTTCCTTTTACCCCCCCCAGAACAACAGTTTAGTACGTTCCTTTTACCCCCCCCAGAACAACAGTTTAGTACGTTCCTTTTACCCCCCCCAGAACAACAGTTTAGTACGTTCCTTTTACCCCCCCCCAGAACAACAGTTTAGTACGTTCCTTTTACCCCCCCAGAACAACAGTTTAGTACGTTCCTTTTACCCCCCCAGAACAACAGTTTAGTACGTTCCTTTTACCCCCCCCAGAACAACAGTTTAGTACGTTCCTTTTACCCCCCCAGAACAACAGTTTAGTACGTTCCTTTTACCCCCCCAGAACAACAGTTTAGTACGTTCCTTTTACCCCCCCCCCAGAACAACAGTTTAGTACGTTCCTTTTACCCCCCCAGAACAACAGTTTAGTACGTTCCTTTTACCCCCCCCCCCCAGAACAACAGTTTAGTACGTTCCTTTTACCCCCCCCCCAGAACAACAGTTTAGTACGTTCCTTTTACCCCCCCAGAACAACAGTTTAGTACGTTCCTTTTACCCCCCCAGAACAACAGTTTAGTACGTTCCTTTTACCCCCCCCAGAACAACAGTTTAGTACGTTCCTTTTACCCCCCCAGAACAACAGTTTAGTACGTTCCTTTCTGAACAGTTACACCCCACTGCATTTTCTTTATCTATTCCATTGTTTCCTCCACACCAACCAGGACTAGTACATTCCCTTCTTTATCTAACTCATTTATCTCCCTCTCTCTCCTTCTCTCTCTCTCCTTCTCTCTCCTTCTCTCTCCTTCTCTCTCTCTCTCTCGTTAACTCTCTCTCCTTCTCTCTCCTTCTCTCTCTCTCCTTCTCTCTCCTTCTCTCTCTCTCCTTCTCTCTCTCCTTCTCTCTCCTTCTCTCTCTCTCTTCTCTCCTCCTCTCTCTCTCTCTCTCTCTCTCTCCTTCTCTCTCTCTCTCTCTCTCTTCTCTCTCTCTCTCTCTCTCTCCTTCTCTCTCTCTCTCTCTCTCCTTCTCTCTCTCCTTCTCTCCATTCAGACTTCCTTCCTTCCTCCACCACAACAGTTCCTTCTTCTCTTGTTTCTCTAATTGGATCATCTCTCTCTCTTTCTCTCTCTCTTTCTCTCTCCGTCCAGACTTGGTTCCTCCAGTCATCCACGGACCTCCCAAAGTCCCCTCCTCCTCTTCCTCCACCAGTCGGACCACGACCACCCGGTCTCCTCCCTACTATACCACGGCGCGACCAATCCTCACCACCTTCCCCGGTCAACGGTCCAGGACAACCACGACCGTGCGGAACCCTGCCGGTGGTGGCGTGGTCGTCCCCGGCGATAACCAGATCCCAGAGATCGTTAACCCCGGTAACGGCCATTAACGGAAATGAACTCATTCTGTTCCAATGTGTTATCGTATAATAATTGTACCTGTTTTTAACATGTACATCTCCGGTAGGTAACGGACGGTCGGTTCCAGCCATGGGTGTTCCCCCTCTGCCTCCCCAGCCCCCGGTCATACCCCCCCAGGACCACTGCTCCCCCAGGGTGACAGCTGAAGTGTCCTGGCCCAGAACCCAGCAGGGACAGATGGCCAAGCAGCCCTGTCCTGTAGGGACACTAGGTAACTACAGCCCTGTCCTGTAGGGACACTAGGTAACTACACTACTAACTACAGCCCTGTCCTGTAGGGACACTAGGTAACTACACTACTAACTACAGCCCTGTCCTGTAGGGACACTAGGTAACTACACTACTAACTACAGCCCTGTCCTGTAGGGACACTAGGTAACTACAGCCCTGTCCCGTAGGGACACTAGGTAACTACACTACTAACTACAGCCCTGTCCTGTAGAGACACTAGGTAACTAGACTACTAACTACAGCCCTGTCCTGTAGGGACACTAGGTAACTACAGCCCTGTCCTGTAGGGACACTAGGTAACTACACTACTAACTACAGCCCTGTCCTGTAGGGACACTAGGTAACTACAGCCCTGTCCCGTAGGGACACTAGGTAACTACACTACTAACTACAGCCCTGTCCTGTAGAGACACTAGGTAACTAGACTACTAACTACAGCCCTGTCCTATAGGGACACTATGTAACTACAGCCCTGTCCTGTAGGGACACTAGGTAACTACAGCCCTGTCCTGTAGGGACACTAGGTAACTAGACTACTAACTACAGCCCTGTCCTGTAGGGACACTAGGTAACTAGACTACTAACTACAGCCCTGTCCTGTAGGGACACTACTAACTACAGCCCTGTCCTGTAGGGACACTAGGTAACTACAGCCCTGTCCTGTAGGGACACTAGGTAACTAGACTACTAACTACAGCCCTGTCCTATAGGGACACTAGGTAACTACAGCCCTGTCCTGTAGGGACACTAGGGAACTACAGCCCTGTCCTGTAGGGACACTAGGTAACTAGACTACTAACTACAGCCCTGTCCTGTAGGGACACTAGGTAACTACAGCCTTGTCCTGTAGGGACACTAGGTAACTACAGCCCTGTCCTGTAGGGACACTAGGTAACTACAGCCCTGTCCTGTAGGGACACTAGGTAACTAGACTACTAACTACAGCCCTGTCCTGTAGGGACACTAGGTAACTACAGCCCTGTCCTGTAGGGACACTAGGTAACTACAGCTCTGTCCTATAGGGACACTAGGTAACTACAGCCCTGTCCTGTAGGGACACTAGGTAACTACAGCCCTGTCCTGTAGGGACACTAGGTAACTACAGCCCTGTCCTGTAGGGACACTAGGTAACTAGACTACTAACTACAGCCCAGTCAGATATAATACATGTAGTATATTATAGTAATCTACAGATATACAGTAGTTACTACAGTCAGATATAATACATGTAGTATATTATAGTAATCTACAGATATACAGTAGTTACTACAGTCAGATATAATACATGTAGTATAGACTACTAACTACAGCCCTGTCCTGTAGAGACACTAGGTAACTAGACTACTAACTACAGCCCTGTCCTATAGGGACACTATGTAACTACAGCCCTGTCCTGTAGGGACACTAGGTAACTACAGCCCTGTCCTGTAGGGACACTAGGTAACTAGACTACTAACTACAGCCCTGTCCTGTAGGGACACTAGGTAACTAGACTACTAACTACAGCCCTGTCCTGTAGGGACACTACTAACTACAGCCCTGTCCTGTAGGGACACTAGGTAACTACAGCCCTGTCCTGTAGGGACACTAGGTAACTAGACTACTAACTACAGCCCTGTCCTATAGGGACACTAGGTAACTACAGCCCTGTCCTGTAGGGACACTAGGTAACTACAGCCCTGTCCTGTAGGGACACTAGGTAACTAGACTACTAACTACAGCCCTGTCCTGTAGGGACACTAGGTAACTACAGCCTTGTCCTGTAGGGACACTAGGTAACTACAGCCCTGTCCTGTAGGGACACTAGGTAACTACAGCCCTGTCCTGTAGGGACACTAGGTAACTAGACTACTAACTACAGCCCTGTCCTGTAGGGACACTAGGTAACTACAGCCCTGTCCTGTAGGGACACTAGGTAACTACAGCTCTGTCCTATAGGGACACTAGGTAACTACAGCCCTGTCCTGTAGGGACACTAGGTAACTACAGCCCTGTCCTGTAGGGACACTAGGTAACTACAGCCCTGTCCTGTAGGGACACTAGGTAACTAGACTACTAACTACAGCCCAGTCAGATATAATACATGTAGTATATTATAGTAATCTACAGATATACAGTAGTTACTACAGTCAGATATAATACATGTAGTATATTATAGTAATCTACAGATATACAGTAGTTACTACAGTCAGATATAATACATGTAGTATATTATAGTAATTACATCTACAGATATACAGTAGTTACTACAGTCAGATATAATACATGTAGTATATTATAGTAATTACATCTACAGATATACAGTAGGAACTACAGTCAGATATAATACATGTAGTATATTATAGTAATTACATCTACAGATATACAGTAGTTACTACAGTCAGATATAATACATGTAGTATATTATAGTAATTATATATACAGATATACAGTAGTTACTACAGTCAGATATAATACATGTAGTATATTATAGTAATCTACAGATATACAGTAGTTACTACAGTCAGATATAATACATGTAGTATATTATAGTAATTACATCTACAGATATACAGTAGTTACTACAGTCAGATATAATACATGTAGTATATTATAGTAATTACATCTACAGATATACAGTAGTTACTACAGTCAGATATAATACATGTAGTATATTATAGTAATTACATCTACAGATATACAGTAGTTACTACAGTCAGATATAATACATGTTGTATATTATAGTAATTACATCTACAGATATACAGTAGTTACTACAGTCAGATATAATACATGTAGTATATTATAGTAATTACATCTACAGATATACAGTAGTTACTACAGTCAGATATAATACATGTAGTATATTATAGTAATTACATCTACAGATATACAGTAGTTACTACAGTCAGATATAATACATGTAGTATATTATAGTAATTATATCTACAGATATACAGTAGTTACTACAGTCAGATATAATACATGTAGTATATTATAGTAATTACATCTACATATATACAGTAGTTACTACAGTCAGATATAATACATGTAGTATATTATAGTAATTACATCTACAGATATACAGTAGTTACTACAGTCAGATATAATACATGTAGTATATTATAGTAATTACATCTACAGATATACAGTAGTTACTACAGTCAGATATAATACATGTAGTATATTATAGTAATTACATCTACAGATATACAGTAGTTACTACAGTCAGATATAATACATGTAGTATATTATAGTAATTACATGTTTTTTATACAGCAGAATCAAACATTGGAATCAGGGTTAGGGTTGGGGTGTTTAAGTCCTTGTAAAAAGGTCGTTGGGATCAGGATTAGGGTTGGGGTGTTCAAGTGCTTGTTTTAAGGTAGTTGGGATCAAGATTAGGGTTGGGGTGTTCAAGTGCTTGTTTTAAGGTAGTTGGGATCAGGATTAGGGTTGGGGTGTTTAAATCCTTGTAAAAAGGTAGTTGGGATCAGGATTAGGGTTGGGGTGTTTAAGTCCTTGTAAAAAGGTAGTTGGGATCAGGGCTGAGGTGTTTAAGTCATTGTAAAAAGGTAGTTGGGATCAGGATTAGGGTTGGGGTGTTTAAATCCTTGTAAAAAGGTAGTTGGGATCAGGATCAGGGTTGTGGTGTTTAAATCCTTGTAAAAAGGTAGTTGGGATCAGGATTAGGGTTGGGGTGTTTAAATCCTTGTAAAAAGGTAGTTGGGATCAGGATTAGGGTTGGGGTTGTCCTTGAAAATAAGGACAATTCCACACTCACTGGAAATAGTCTTTATAAGTTCACATCCTTTCCAGCAGTAAATACTATTTCCACCCAGTGCAGGTTTTTCATGTTCCAGACAGCAGACAATAAGTGTTTGACTAACACTACACACACAGAGCTTCTGTTATTTAAACAATGGAACAAGTAGGTTTCTGTCTGGCTTGTCTTTTCTTTAGAGCGTGGGTTGTTCTCTGTTAGAGCCTGGCTTTAAATTCTGTTAGAGCGTGGGTTGTTCTCTTTTAGAGCCTGGCTTTAAATTCTGTTAGAGCGTGGGTTGTTCTCTGTTAGAGCCTGGCTTTAAATTCTGTTAGAGCGTGGGTTGTTCTCTGTTAGAGCCTGGCTTTAAATTCTGTTAGAGCATGGGTTGTTCTCTGTTAGAGCCTGGCTTTACATTCTGTTAGAGCGTGGGTTGTTCTCTGTTAGAGCCTGGCTTTAAATTCTGTTAGAGCGTGGGTTGTTCTCTGTTAGAGCCTGGCTTTAAATTCTGTTAGAGCATGGGTTGTTCTCTGTTAGAGCCTGGCTTTAAATTCTGTTAGAGCATGGGTTGTTCTCTGTTAGAGCCTGGCTTTAAATTCTGTTAGAGCGTGGGTTGTTCTCTGTTAGAGCCTGGCTTTAAATTCTGTTAGAGCGTGGGTTGTTCTCTGTTAGAGCCTGGCTTTAAATTCTATTAGAGCGTGGTTTGTTCTCTGTTAGAGCCTGGCTTTAAATTCTGTTAGAGCGTGGGTTGTTCTCTGTTAGAGCCTGGCTTTACATTCTGTTAGAGCATGGGTTGTTCTCTGTTAGAGCCTGGCTTTAAATTCTGTTAGAGCGTGGGTTGTTCTCTGTTAGAGCCTGGCTTTACATTCTGTTAGAGCGTGGGTTGTTCTCTGTTAGAGCCTGGGTTGTTCTCTGTTAGAGCGTGGGTTGTTCTCTGTTAGAGCCTGGCTTTAAATTCTGTTAGAGCGTGGGTTGTTCTCTGTTAGAGCCTGGCTTTACATTCTGTTAGAGCGTGGGTTGTTCTCTGTTAGAGCCTGGCTTTAAATTCTGTTAGAGCGTGGGTTGTTCTCTGTTAGAGCCTGGCTTTAAATTCTGTTAGAGCGTGGGTTGTTCTCTGTTAGAGCCTGGCTTTAAATTCTGTTAGAGCGTGGGTTGTTCTCTGTTAGAGCCTGGCTTTAAATTCTGTTAGAGCGTGGGTTGTTCTCTGTTAGAATATGACTTTAAATCATGTTAGAGCTTTGGTTGTTCTCTGTTAGAGCGTGGGTTGTTCTCTGTTAGAGCCTGGCTTTAAATTCTGTTAGAGCGTGGGTTGTTCTCTGTTAGTGCCTGGCATTAAATTCTGTTAGAGCGTGGGTTGTTCTCTGTTAGAGCCTGGCTTTAAATTCTGTTAGAGCGTGGGTTGTTCTCTGTTAGAGCCTGGCTTTAAATTCTGTTAGAGCGTGGGTTGTTCTCTGTTAGAGCGTGAGTTGTTCTCTGTTAGAGCCTGGCTTTAAATTCTGTTAGAGCGTGGGTTGTTCTCTGTTAGAGCCTGGCTTTAAATTCTGTTAGAGCGTGGGTTGTTCTCTGTTAGAGCCTGGCTTTAAATTCTGTTAGAGCGTGGGTTGTTCTCTGTTAGAGTGTGAGTTGTTCTCTGTTACAGCGTGAGTTGTTCTCTGTTAGAGCGTGAGTTGTTCTCTGTTAGAGCGTGCGTTGTTCTGTTAGAGCGTGAGTTGTTCTGTTAGAGCGTGAGTTGTTCTCTGTTAGAGTGTGAGTTGTTCTCTGTTAGAGCGTGAATTGTTCTCTGTTAGAGCGTGAGTTGTTCTGTTAGAGTGTGAGTTGTTCTGTTAGAGCGTGAGTTGTTCTCTGTTAGAGTGTGAGTTGTTCTCTGTTAGAGCGTGAGTTGTTCTCTGTTAGAGCGTGAGTTGTTCTGTTGGAGCGTGAGTTGTTCTGTTAGAGTGTGAGTTGTTCTGTTAGAGCGTGAGTTGTTCTGTTAGAGCGTGAGGTGTTCTGTTAGAGCGTGAGTTGTTCTGTTAGAGCGTGCGTTGTTCTGTTAGAGCGTGAGTTGTTCTCTGTTAGAGCGTCAGTTGTTCTCTGTTAGAGCGTGAGATGTTCTGTTAGAGCGTGAGTTGTTCTCTGTTAGAGCGTGAGCTGTTCTCTGTTAGAGCGTGAGTTGTTCTGTTAGAGCGTGAGTTGTTCTCTGTTAGAGCGTCAGTTGTTCTCTGTTAGAGCGTGAGATGTTCTGTTAGAGCGTGAGATGTTCTGTTAGAGCGTGAGTTCTTCTCTGTTAGAGCGTGAGATGTTCTGTTAGAGCGTGAGATGTTCTGTTAGAGCGTGAGATGTTCTGTTAGAGCGTGAGTTGTTCTGTTAGAGCGTGAGTTGTTCTCTGTTAGAGCGTCAGTTGTTCTCTGTTAGAGCGTGAGATGTTCTGTTAGAGCGTGAGATGTTCTGTTAGAGCGTGAGTTGTTCTCTGTTAGAGCGTGAGATGTTCTGTTAGAGCGTGAGATGTTCTGTTAGAGCGTGAGATGTTCTGTTAGAGCGTGAGTTCTTCTCTGTTAGAGCGTGAGATGTTCTGTTAGAGCGTGAGATGTTCTGTTAGAGCGTGAGATGTTCTGTTAGAGCGTGAGTTGTTCTGTTAGAGCGTGAGTTGTTCTCTGTTAGAGCGTCAGTTGTTCTCTGTTAGAGCGTGAGATGTTCTGTTAGAGCGTGAGATGTTCTGTTAGAGCGTGAGTTGTTCTCTGTTAGAGCGTGAGCTGTTCTCTGTTAGAGCGTGAGTTCTTCTCTGTTAGAGCGTGAGATGTTCTGTTAGAGCGTGAGATGTTCTGTTAGAGCGTGAGATGTTCTGTTAGAGCGTGAGTTGTTCTCTGTTAGAGCGTGAGTTGTTCTGTTAGAGCGTGAGTTGCTCTCTGTTAGAGCGTGAGTTGTTCTCTGTTAGAGCGTGAGCTGTTCTCTGTTAGAGCGTGAGCTGTTCTCTGTTAGAGCGTGAGTTGTTCTCTGTTAGAGCGTGAGTTGTTCTGTTAGAGCGTGAGTTGTTCTGTTAGAGCGTGAGTTGTTCTGTTAGAGCGTGAGTTGTTCTGTTAGAGCGTGAGTTGTTCTGTTAGAGCGTGAGTTGTTCTGTTAGAGCGTGAGTTGTTCTGTTAGAGCGTGAGTTGTTCTCTGTTAGAGCGTGAGTTGTTCTCTGTTAGAGCGTGAGTTGTTCTGTTAGAGCGTGCGTTGTTCTCTGTTAGAGCGTGAGTTGTTCTGTTAGAGCGTGAGTTGTTCTCTGTTAGAGCGTGAGTTGTTCTCTGTTAGAGCGTTAGTTGTTCTGTTAGAGCGTGAGTTGTTCTGTTAGAGCGTGAGTTGTTCTCTGTTAGAGAGTGAGTTGCTCTCTGTTAGAGCGTGAGTTGTTCTGTTAGAGCGTGAGTTGTTCTCTGTTAGAGCGTTAGTTGTTCTGTTAGAGCGTGAGTTGTTCTGTTAGAGCGTGCGTTGTTCTGTTAGAGCGTGAGTTGTTCTGTTAGAGCGTGAGTTGTTCTCTGTTAGAGCGTGAGTTGTTCTGTTAGAGCGTGAGTTGTTCTGTTAGAGCGTGAGTTGTTCTGTTAGAGCGTGAGTTGTTCTGTTAGAGCGTGAGTTGTTCTGTTAGAGCGTGAGTTGTTCTGTTAGAGCGTGAGTTGTTCTCTGTTAGAGCGTGAGTTGTTCTCTGTTAGAGCGTTAGTTGTTCTGTTAGAGCGTGAGTTGTTCTGTTAGAGCGTGAGTTGTTCTCTGTTAGAGCGTGAGTTGTTCTCTGTTAGAGCGTGAGTTGTTCTCTGTTAGAGCGTGAGTTGTTCTGTTAGAGCGTGAGTTGTTCTCTGTTAGAGCGTTAGTTGTTCTGTTAGAGCGTGAGTTGTTCTGTTAGAGCGTGCGTTGTTCTGTTAGAGCGTGAGTTGTTCTGTTAGAGCGTTAGTTGTTCTGTTAGAGCGTGAGTTGTTCTGTTAGAGCGTGAGTTGTTCTCTGTTAGAGCGTGAGTTGTTCTCTGTTAGAGCGTGAGTTGTTCTGTTAGAGCGTGAGTTGTTCTCTGTTAGAGCGTGAGTTGTTCTGTTAGAGCGTTAGTTGTTCTGTTAGAGCGTGAGTTGTTCTGTTAGAGCGTGCGTTGTTCTGTTAGAGCGTGAGTTGTTCTGTTAGAGCGTGAGTTGTTCTGTTAGAGCGTGCGTTGTTCTGTTAGAGTGTGAGTTGTTCTGTTAGAGCGTGAGTTGTTCTCTGTTAGAGCGTGAGTTGTTCTGTTAGAGCGTGAGTTGTTCTGTTAGAGCGTGAGTTGTTCTGTTAGAGCGTGAGGTGTTCTGTTAGAGCGTGAGTTGTGTGATAACGTATAATATGAAACATGAACATCATATATAGGTCATGTTAACACTGTAACAACGTTCATTTCATGTGCCATGACAGGCATACATGCATATACAGCATACAATACATCTCATTATGAGAAACACACACACACACACACACACACAAACACAAATGTGTAGGGACGTGTGTTAGATTCAGATCACCAGTTCTTTAACCCCCCATAATGTCCGTCTCTGTCCTCTCCAGTACTAAGGTTGGTAAGTAGAGTATGACCCTACTGCTCAGACTCATGAATGTGAAACACTGTGCTTTGTCTGGTTAATTATCTCACACACACACACACACACACACACAGACACACAGACACACACACACACACACACGCACACAACCCCTGGCTCCTCCATACGTCCTGCCTCCCTGCCCACTCTCTGAATGTCAACGCTGTCTTACTGTGTTTGCTAAGCGTGTTGTCTTGGTGTTTGTGTGTCTTCCAGGCGTAGCTACATACGTGTGTGTTGCTCAGCAGGGCTACTGGGATCCCCAAGGCCCCGACATCAGCAACTGCACGTCTCCCTGGGTCAACCACATCATGCAGAAAGTGAGTAGGACTGCTGGCGGCGGCCATTGCGGCTACGCGGCTCTCCCATTGAAACACATTCTGGCGGCGGCCATTACGGCTCCCTCTCCCATTGAAACACATTCTGGCGGCGGCCATTACGGCTCCCTCTCCCATTGAAACACATTCTGGCGGCGGCCATTGCGGCTACGCGGCCCTCTCCCATTGAAACACATTCTGGCGGCGGCCATTACGGCTCCCTCTCCCATTGAAACACATTCTGGCGGCGGCCATTACGGCTCCCTCTCCCATTGAAACACATTCTGGCGGCGGCCATTACGGCTCCCTCTCCCATTGAAACACATTCTGGCGGCGGCCATTGCGGCTACGCGGCTCTCCCATTGAAACACATTCTAGGGCGTCCATTACGGATCTGGACCCAGGGGCAGTTTGTTCTCTCAGTTTCTCACGCATGGAGACACATTGGGGAAGATACTGGGGAAGATCTAGACTGTGCCCTAAAATGGCACTTAACAGGGTTCCATTTGGGAAACCTTGCCACCACTGTAGACGAGACGGGGTTGGTTCAGAGACTTCCTGTACTGTTTTGGCT
>NW_027261135.1:412500-422500 GCF_045791955.1 Oncorhynchus clarkii lewisi | reverse complement strand
ACCGCTGTTACTGAAGAGGTTTTAATTAGGCACGCTACCAAATGATATCATCACTGCCTTCCGCTGTTACTGAAGAGGTTTTAATTAGGCACGCTATCAAATGATATCATCACTGCCTACCGCTGTTACTGAAGAGGTTTTAATTAGGCACGCTATCAAATGATATCATCACTACCTTCCTGCCTACCGCTGTTACTGAAGAGGTTTTAATTAGGCACGCTAACAAATGATATCATCACTACCTACCGCTGTTACTGAAGAGGTTTTAATTAGGTACGCTAACAAATGATATCATCACTGCCTTCCTGCCTACCGCTGTTACTGAAGAGGTTTTAATTAGGTACGCTAACAAATGATATCATCACTGCCTTCCTGCCTACCGCTGTTACTGAAGAGGTTTTAATTAGGTACGCTAACAAATGATATCATCACTGCCTTCCTGCCTACCGCTGTTACTGAAGAGGTTTTAATTAGGCACGCTAACAAATGATATCATCACTACCTTCCTGCCTACCGCTGTTACTGAAGAGGTTTTAATTAGGCACGCTAACAAATGATATCATCACTGCCTACCGCTGTTACTGAAGAGGTTTTAATTAGGTACGCTACCAAATGATATCATCACTGCCTACCGCTGTTACTGAAGAGGTTTTAATTAGGTACGCTAACAAATTATATCATCACTGCCTTCCTCTGTTACTGAAGAGGTTTTAATTAGGTACGCTAACAAATGATATTATCACTGCCTTCCTCTGTTACTGAAGAGGTTTTAATTAGGTACGCTAACAAATGATATTATCACTGCCTTCCTCTGTTACTGAAGAGGTTTTAATTAGGCACGCTAACAAATGATATTATCACTGCCTTCCTCTGTTACTGAAGAGGTTTTAATTAGGTACGCTAACAAATGATATTATCACTGCCTTCCTCTGTTAATGAAGAGGTTTTAATTAGGCACGCTAACAAATGATATTATCACTGCCTTCCTCTGTTACTTAAGAGGTTTTAATTAGGTACGCTATCAAATGATATCATCACTACCTTCCTCTGTTACTGAAGAGGTTTTGATTAGGCACGCTAACAAATGATATCATCACTGCCTTCCTCTGTTACTGAAGAGGTTTTGATTAGGCATGCTAACAAATGATATCATCACTGCCTTCCTCTGTTAATGAAGAGGTTTTTAATTAGGTACGCTAACAAATGATATCATCACTACCTTCCTGCCTTCCTCTGTTACTGAAGAGGTTTTAATTAGGTACGCTAACAAATGATATTATCACTGCCTTCCTCTGTTACTGAAGAGGTTTTGATTAGGCACGCTACCAAATGATATTATCACTGCCTTCCTCTGTTACTGAAGAGGTTTTAATTAGGCACGCTACCAAATGATATTATCACTGCCTTCCTCTGTTACTGAAGAGGTTTTAATTAGGCACGCTAACAAATGATATCATCACTGCCTTCCTCTGTTACTGAAGAGGTTTTAATTAGGTACGCTAACAAATGATATTATCACTGCCTTCCTCTGTTACTGAAGAGGTTTTAATTAGGCACGCTATCAAATGATATCATCACTACCTTCCTGCCTACCGCTGTTACTGAAGAGGTTTTAATTAGGCACGCTAACAAATGATATCATCACTACCTACCGCTGTTACTGAAGAGGTTTTAATTAGGTACGCTAACAAATGATATCATCACTGCCTTCCTGCCTACCGCTGTTACTGAAGAGGTTTTAATTAGGTACGCTAACAAATGATATCATCACTGCCTTCCTGCCTACCGCTGTTACTGAAGAGGTTTTAATTAGGTACGCTAACAAATGATATCATCACTGCCTTCCTGCCTACCGCTGTTACTGAAGAGGTTTTAATTAGGCACGCTAACAAATGATATCATCACTACCTTCCTGCCTACCGCTGTTACTGAAGAGGTTTTAATTAGGCACGCTAACAAATGATATCATCACTGCCTACCGCTGTTACTGAAGAGGTTTTAATTAGGTACGCTACCAAATGATATCATCACTGCCTACCGCTGTTACTGAAGAGGTTTTAATTAGGTACGCTAACAAATTATATCATCACTGCCTTCCTCTGTTACTGAAGAGGTTTTAATTAGGTACGCTAACAAATGATATTATCACTGCCTTCCTCTGTTACTGAAGAGGTTTTAATTAGGTACGCTAACAAATGATATTATCACTGCCTTCCTCTGTTACTGAAGAGGTTTTAATTAGGCACGCTAACAAATGATATTATCACTGCCTTCCTCTGTTACTGAAGAGGTTTTAATTAGGTACGCTAACAAATGATATTATCACTGCCTTCCTCTGTTAATGAAGAGGTTTTAATTAGGCACGCTAACAAATGATATTATCACTGCCTTCCTCTGTTACTTAAGAGGTTTTAATTAGGTACGCTATCAAATGATATCATCACTACCTTCCTCTGTTACTGAAGAGGTTTTGATTAGGCACGCTAACAAATGATATCATCACTGCCTTCCTCTGTTACTGAAGAGGTTTTGATTAGGCATGCTAACAAATGATATCATCACTGCCTTCCTCTGTTAATGAAGAGGTTTTTAATTAGGTACGCTAACAAATGATATCATCACTACCTTCCTGCCTTCCTCTGTTACTGAAGAGGTTTTAATTAGGTACGCTAACAAATGATATTATCACTGCCTTCCTCTGTTACTGAAGAGGTTTTGATTAGGCACGCTACCAAATGATATTATCACTGCCTTCCTCTGTTACTGAAGAGGTTTTAATTAGGCACGCTACCAAATGATATTATCACTGCCTTCCTCTGTTACTGAAGAGGTTTTAATTAGGCACGCTAACAAATGATATCATCACTGCCTTCCTCTGTTACTGAAGAGGTTTTAATTAGGTACGCTAACAAATGATATTATCACTGCCTTCCTCTGTTACTGAAGAGGTTTTAATTAGGTACGCTAACAAATGATATCATCACTGCCTTCCTACCTACCGCTGTTACTGAAGAGGTTTTGATTAGGCACATACGCATGCATAAACACGTCGATTCTCTGATTGGAGATTTGTTTTCTGCAGCTCTGACAGTCTGATGAGAGGGTGTGTGTATGTGCAGGTTCAACCCTAGCCTTTTAGGGGCCCTAAGCTAAATGTTGTTGGGGGACCACACTCACCTTGAGGGGCAAAACATTTGAGTGCCTTCCCCCCCTCTTGACGGTTGAGAGAAAAGTTTAGGATACAACTGCCTGTAATTCTACACATTTTGACATGTGGTTGTAGAGAAAATGTGTAGTTGTTTAGCTACTCTCCTGTAATTCTACACATTATGACATGTGGTTGTAGAGAAAATGTGTAGTTGTTTAGCTACTCTCCCGTAATTCTACACATTTTGACATGTGGCATAGAGAAAATGTGTAGTTGTTTAGCTACTCTCCTGTAATTCTACACATTATGACATGTGGTTGTAGAGAAAATGTGTAGTTATTTAGCTACTCTCCCGTAATTCTACACATTTTGACATGTGGTTGTAGAGAAAATGTGTAGTTGTTTAGCTACTCTCCTGTAATTCTACACATTTTGACATGACTTATCATGTTATTGATATCTGAATGAGAGTGACGAACAAAATCAATGGAGGTCCCCTGGAGGTCAGGACCCCTGGAGGTCAGGACCCCTGGAGGTCAGGGCCCCTGGAGGTCAGGTCCCCTGGAGGTCAGGGCCCCTGGGCTCTGTGCTGCCAGTTGGTAATTCGACCATGATTACTACACGTTTGAATAGCTGGCTAGTTACAAAGACTAATTTACAAATCGTAAACATTTTATCTGACAATAATTCAGGCTAATTCAGTTACTGTCAGTGACTGACCTCGGAGAAAACTGTTGATGCACAAAAAACACAATTAAAGTTCAACAGCATGTGTGTGTGTGTGTGTGTGTGTGTGTGTGTGTGTGTGTGTGGTGTGTGTGTGTGTGTGTGTGTGTGTGTGTGTGTGTGTGTGTGTGTGTGTGTGTGTGTGTGTGTGTGTGTGTGTGTGTCTGTGTCTGTGTGTGTGTGTGTGTGTGTGTGTGTGTGTGTGTGATGAAAGGAATGGGCAGGCGGGTTGATTCTAATTATTTTAATCGTCGGGGTAATAATTAATTTCTATTTGGGGATACAGAGAGAACGGTTAATTTATTAGAAACTGGAAATTCATTCATTGATCAGTTGGTATGGAAGAAACAGACAGACAGACAGACAGACAGACAGACAGACAGACAGACAGACAGACAGACAGGCTGACATGAAGACAGACAGACAGGCTGACAGACAGACAGGCTGAGAAAGGCAGACAGACAGACTGACTGACAGGGAGACAGACAGACAGACAGGCATACAGTACCATTCAAAAGTGTGGACACACCTGCTCATTCAAGGGTTGTTCTTTATTTTCAGTATGTTCTACATTGTAGAATAATAGTGAAGACATCAAAACTATGAAATAACACATGGAATCATGTAGTAACCAAAAAAGTGTGAAACAAATCAAAATATATTTTATGTTCTTCAAAACAGGCACCATTTGCCTTGACAGCTTTGCACACTCTTGGCATTCTCTCAACCAGCTTCACCTGGAATGCTTTTCCAACAGTCTTGAAGGAGTTCCCACATTTGCTGAGCACCAGTTGGCTGCTTTTCTTTCACTCTGTTGTCCAACTCATCCCAAACCATCTCAGTTGGGTTGAGGTCGGTTGATTGGTGAGGCTATGTCATCTGAGGTAGCAGTACATCTCTCTCCTTCTTGGTCAAATAGCCTTTACACAGTCTGGAGGTGTGTTGGGTCATTGTCCTGTTGAAAAACATATTATTGTCCCACTAAGCGTATGTACATTATGCCTTGAATCTATTCTTCCACGCTCAGAAATCTGCTCATTTTATCCTCTGTCCCCAATGCCAGAGAAAACCAGTTCTTATAGCCTTTAGCCATACCCTTATCCTACTCCTCTGTTCCTCTGGTGATGTAGAGGTTTAACCCAGGCCCCCAGCACCACTCCCATTCCCCAGGCTCTCTCATTTGTTGACTTCTGTAACCGTAACAGCCTTGGTTTCATGCATGTTAACATCAGAAGCCTCCTCCCTAAGTTTGTTTTATTCACTGTTTTAGCACACTCTGCCAACCCAGATATCCTAGCTGTGTCTGAATCCTGGTTTAGGAAGGTCACCAAAAACCCTGAAATGTCCATCCCGAACTACAACATTTTCCGACAAGATAGAACTGCCAAAGGGGGCGGAGTTGCAATCTACTGCAGAGATAGCCTGCAGAGTTCTGTCATACTTACTATCCAGGTCTGTGCCCAAACAATTCGAGCTTCTACTTTTAAAAACCCACCTTTCCAGAAACAAGTCTCTCACCGTTGCTGCTTCTTATATACCCCCCTTAGCCTCCACCTGTGCCCTGAACACCATATGTGAATTGATTGCCCCCCAACTATCTTCAGAGTTCGTACTGTTAGGTGACCTAAACTGGGATATGCTTAACACCCCGGCCGTCCTACAATATAAGCCAGATGCCCTCAATCTCACAGAAATGTTCAAGGAACATACCAGGTACATCCCTAAATCCGTCACCATGGGCACCCTCATGGATATCATCCTGACCAACCTGCCCTCTAAATACACCTCTGCTGTCTTCAACCAGGATTTCAGCGATCACTGCCTCATTGCCTGCGTCCGAATTGGGTCCGTGGTCAAACGACCACCCCTCATCACTGTCAAACGCTCCCTAAAACACTTCAGCGAGCAGGCCTTTCTAATCGACCTGGCCCGGGTATCCTGGAAGGATATTGGCCTCATCCCGTCAGTAGAGGATGCCTGGCTGCTCTTTAAAAGTGCTTTCGTCACCGTCTTAAATAAGCCCCTTTCAAAAAATGTACAATAAGAACAGATATAGCCCCTGGTTCACCCCAGACTTGACTGCCCTTGACCAGCACAAAAACGTCCTGTGGCATTCTGCATTAGCATCGAATAGCCCCAATGATATGCAATGTTTCAGGGAAGTTAGGAACCAATATACACTGTCGTTTAGGAAAGCAAAGGCTAGCTTTTTCAAACAGAAATGTGAATCCTGTAGTACTAACTCAAAAAAGTTCTGGGACACTGTAAAGTCCATGGAGAATAAGAGCACCTCCTCCCAGCCGCCCACTGCACTGAGGCTAGGAAACACTGTCACCACCGATAAATCTATGATAATCGATCATTTCAATGAGCATTTTTCTACGGCTGGCCATGCTTTCCACCTGGCTACCCGTACCCAACAGCTGTGCACCCCCTTCTCCTTCGCCCAAATCCAGACAGCTGATGTTCTGAAAGAGCTGCGAAATCTGAATCCCTACAAATTAGCTGGGATAGACAATCTGGACCCTTTCTTTTCTAAAATGATCAGCCAAAATTGTTGCAACCCATGTTACTAGCCTGTTCAACCTCTCTTTCATATCGTCTGAGATCCCCAAAGATTGGAAAGCTGCCGCGGTCATCCCCCTCTTCAAAGGGGGAGACACTCTAGACCCAAACTGTTATAGACCTATATCCATTTGTCATGACTTCCGCTCTAGACCCAAACTGTTATAGATCTATATCCATTTGTCATGACTTCCACTCTAGACCCAAACTGTTATAGATCTATATCCATTTGTCATGACTTCCACTCTAGACCCAAACTGTTATAGATCTATATCCATTTGTCATGACTTCCGCCGAAGTTGGTCCCTTTCCTTTGGCGACGTCACCGACCTTCTAGCCATCGCCGATCCACTTTTCATTTTCCATTGGTTTTGTCTTCCACCACACCTGGTTCCAATTCCATCAATTACATGTTGTGTATTTAACCCTCTGTTCCCCCTCCATGTCCTGGTCTGTAACCATGTTGTGTATTTAACCCTCTGTTCCCCCTCCATGTCCTGGTCTGTAACCATGTTGTGTATTTAACCCTCTGTTCCCCCCCCATGTCCTGGTCTGTAATTGTTTGTTGTAGTGCTTGTGCGACGGTATGCTGGTAATGACCGGGTTTTGTTTGACTCATTTATTGTATTATTCTGTTGACCGTGTTTTATGGTTATTAAACACAACTATTTCTTAAGAAGAACAGGAAGGCCCGCACAGTTTACGCTCCTAATTCACTGCTTTATTGATGAACTATTTCTTAAGAAGAACAGGAAGGCCCGCACATATAAATTAGTTTCCACTTCTCTTCCGCCAGTAGCATCGCATTACACCAATAAGAAGAAGAACTGGAAGGTCCACCAATAAGAAGAAGAACAGGAAGGACCGCACATATAAATTAGTTTCCACTTTTATTCCGCCAGTAGCATCGCATTACACCGTCCTTCCCTGCCTTTCTAAAATGTTCCAAAGCCAAGTTACAAACAGATCACAGACCGTTTTGAATCCCACCGTACCTTCTCTACTGTGCAATAGGGTTTCAGAGCTGGTCACGGGTGCACCTCAGCCACACTCAAGTTCCTAAACGATATCATAACTGCCATCGATAATAGACAGTATTGTGCAGCCGTCTTCATCGACCTGGCCAAGGCATTCGACTCTGTCAATCATCGCAATCTTATCGGCAGACTCAACCTTGGTTTCTCAAATGACTGCCTCACCTGGTTCACCAACTACGGCCTCTGGCAGTCTCTATTGAGGTGTCATAGGATTCAATTCTCGGGCCAACTCTTTTCTCTGTATACATCAACGATGTGGCTCTTGCTGCTGGTGAGTCTCTGATCCACCTCTACCCAGACGACACCATTCTGGATACATCTGGCCCTTCTTTGGACACTGTGTTAACAAACCTCCAAACGAGCTTCAATGCCATACAACACATACAACATGTGGCCTCCAACTGCTCTTAAACGCTAGTAAAACTAAGTGCATGCTCTTCAACCGATTGCTGCCCGCACCCTCCCGCCCGACTAGCATCACTACTCTGGACGGTTCTGACTTTAAACATGTGAACATCTATAAATACCTAAGTGTCTGGTTAGATTGTAAACTCTCCTTCCAGACTCACATTAAGCATCTCGAATCCAAAATTAAAATCATGAATTGGCTTCCTATTTCGCAACAAAGCCTCCTTCACTCATGCTGCTAAACATACCCTCGTAAAACTGACTATCTTACCGATCCTTGACTTCGGCGATGTCATTTACAAAATAGCCTCCAACACTCTACTCAGCAAACTGGATGCAAACTGGATGCAGTCTTTCACAGTGCCATCCGTTTTGTCACCAAAGCCCCATATACTACCCACCACTGCGACCTGTATGCTCTCATTGGCTGACCCTCGCTGCAGATTTGTCGCCAAACCCACTGGCTCCAGGTCATCTATAAGTCTTTGCTAGGTAAAGCCCTGCCTTATCTCAGCTCACTGGTCACCATAGCAACATCCACCCGTAGCAAGTGCTCCAGCAGGTATATTTCACTGATCACCCCCAAAGCCAACACTTCCTATAGCCGCCTTTCCTTCCAGTTCTCTGCTGCCAAATGACTGGAACGAATTGCAAAAATCACTGAAGCTGGAGACGTATATCTCCCTCTCTAACGTTAAGCATCAGCTGTCAGAGCAGCTTACCGATCACTGTACCTGTACACAGCCAAACTGTAAATAGCACACCTCATCCCCATATTGTTAATTATCTTCTTGCTCCTTTGCTCCCCAGTATCTCTACTTGTACATCGTTTTCTGCACATCTATCACTCCAGTGTTAATGAATATTTTCATTATTTCACCTCTATGACCTATTTATTGCCTTTCCTCCCTACGCTTCTACATTTTCACACACTTTACATAGATTTTTTTCTATTGTGTTAATGACTGTACGTTTGTTTATCCCTGGTGTAACTCTGTGTTGTTGTTTTTGTCACATTGTTTTGATTTATCTTGGCCAGGTCGCAGTTGAGAACTTGTTGTTAACTGGCCGACCTGGTTAAATAAAGGTTAAATAAAGGTGAAATAAAGGTTAAATAAAGGTGAAATAAAATAAAAAGCGTAAACCAGATGCCTTGAATTCTAAATATATCACTGACCGTGTTACCAGCAAAGCACCCACACACCATAACACCTCCTCCTCCATGCTTCACGGTGGGAACCGCACATGCGGAGATCATCCGTTCACCTACTCAGTGTCTCACAAAGACACAGCGGTTGGAACCAAAAATCTCAAATTTGGACTCATCAGACCAAAGGACAGATTTCCACCGGTCTAATGTCCATGGCTCGTGTTTCTCGGCCAAAGCAAGTATCTCCTTATTATTGGTGTACTTTAGTAGTGGTTTCTTTACAACAATTAGACCATGAAGGCCTGATTCAACTCCTCTGAACAGTTGATGTTGAGATGTGTCTGTTACTTGAACTCAGTGTAGCATTTATTTGGGCTGCAATTTCTGAGACTGGTAACTCTAATGAACGTATCCTCTGCAGCAGAGGTAACTCTGGGTCTTCCTTTCCTGTGGCTGTCCTCCTGAGAGTCAGTTTCATCATAGCGCTTGATGGTTTTTGCGACTGCACTTGAAGAAACTTCCAAAGTTCTTGAAATTTTCCATAATGACTGACCTGGACTTGGTCTTTTACCAAATAGGGCTATCTTCTGTATATCACCTCTACCTTGTCACAACACAACTGATTGGCTCAAACACATTAAGAAGTAAAGAAATTCACGAATTCATTCCAGGTGATTACCTCATGAAGCTGGTTGAGAGAATGCCAAGAGTGTGCAAAGCTGTCATCAAGGCAAAGGGTGGCTACACTGAAGAATATAAAATATGTTTTGATTTGTTTGATTCTTTTTTTGGTTACTACATGATTCCATATGTGTTATTTCATAGTTCTGATGGCTTCACTATTATTCTACAGTGTAGAACATAGTACAAATAAAGAAACACCCTTGAATGAGTTGGTGTTCTAAAGCTTTAGACTGGCACTGTAGTCCACCACTTAGACTGGTATTATACATTCAGACAGATAGA
>NW_027261135.1:390000-405000 GCF_045791955.1 Oncorhynchus clarkii lewisi | reverse complement strand
GGTAGAACCCTTTTTAGTTCCGGGTAGAACCCTTTTTAGTTCCAAATAGAACTATTTTTAGTTCCGGGTAGAACCCTTTTTAGTTCTGGGTAGAACCCTTTTTACTTCCGGGTAGAACCCTTTTTAGTTCTGGGTAGAACCCTTTTTAGTTCTGGGTAGAACCCTTTTTAGTTCTGGGTAGAACCCTTTTTAGTTCCGGGTAGAACCCTTTTTTAGTTCCAAATAGAACTCTTTTTAGTTCCGGGTAGAACCCTTTTTAGTTCTGGGTAGAACCCTTTTTAGTTCCGGGTAGAACCCTTTTTAGTTCCAAATAGAACTCTTTTTAGTTCTGGGTAGAACCCTTTTTAGTTCCGGGTAGAAGCCTTTTTAGTTCCGGGTAGAACCCTTTTTAGTTCCAAATAGAACCCTTTTTAGTTCCAAATAGAACCCTTTTTAGTTCCAAATAGAACCCTTTTTAGTTCCAAATAGAACCCTTTTTAGTTCCGGGTAGAACCCTTTTTAGTTCCGGGTAGAACCCTTTTTAGTTCCGGGTAGAGTGCTTTTGAGTTCCATGTAAAAACCCTTTCCACAGAGGGTTCTACATGGAACTCAGAAAGGTTCTACTTGGAACGAAAAAAGGTTCTACCTGGAACCAAGAAAGGTTATTCAAAGGGTTCTCCTAAGGGGACAGCCCGAAGAAGCCGTTTAGTGTAGATAACATTGAACTTGCAATCTTTGACTCTTAATTAGTTTTATCGAAAGCAGGGTAATTATATATCCTACATGAGTTTACAGCACTCTGGGCAATATTTTTTATTTTTTATTTAACCTTTATTTAACCAGGCAAGTCAGTTGAGAACAAATTCTTATTTACAATGACGGCTAAACACGGAAAACACTGAGCCACTCGGGAGCCCAAACATGTGAATATTATCATACATGTGGATAATATCATACATGTGAATAATATCATACATGTGAATAATATCATACATGTGGATAATATCATACATGTGAATAATATCATACATGTGAATAATATCATACATGTGGATAATATCATACATGTGGATAATATCGTACATGCAGATAATATCAGACATGTGGATAATATCATACATGTGGATAATATCATACATGTGAATAATATCATACATGTGGATAATATCATACATGTGGATAATATCATACATGTGGATAATATCGTACATGTGGATAATATCAGACATGTGGATAATATCATACATGTGAATAATATCATACATGTGAATAATATCATACATGTGAATAATATCATACATGTGGATAATATCATACATGTGGATAATATCATACATGTGGATAATATCAGACATGTGGATAATAGCATACATGTGGATAATATCATACATGTGGATAATATCATACATGTGGATAATATCATACATGTGAATAATATCATACATGTGATTAATATCATACATGTGGATAATATCATACATGTGAATAATATCATACATGTGATTAATATCATACATGTTGATAATATCAGACATGTGGATAATATCATACATGTGAATAATATCATACATGTGAATAATATTATACATGTGAATAATATCATACATGTGGATAATATCAGACATGTGGATAATATCATACATGTGGATAATATCATACATGTGGATAATATCATACATGTGGATAATATCATACATGTGAATAATATCATACATGTGAATAATATCATACATGTTGATAATATCATACATGTGAATAATATCATTCATGTGGATAATATCATACATGTGAATAATATCATACATGTGGATAATATTATACATGTGAATAACATCATACATGTGGATATCATCAAACATGTGGATAATATCATACATGTGAATAATATCATACATGTGGATAATATCATACATGTGAATAATATCATACATGTGGATAATATCATACATGTGAATAATACCATACATGTGGATAATATCATATATGTGAATAATATCATACATGTTGATAATATCATACATGTGAATAATATCATACATGTGGATAATATCATATATGTGAATAATATCATACATGTGAATAATATCATACATGTGGATAATATCATATATGTGGATAATATCAGACATGTGAATAATATCATACATGTGAATAATATCATACATGTGGATAATATCATACATGTGAATAATATCATACATGTGGATAATATCATACATGTGAATAATACCATACATGTGGATAATATCATATATGTGAATAATATCATACATGTTGATAATATCATACATGTGGATAATATCATATATGTGGATAATATCAGACATGTGAATAATATCATACATGTGGATAATATCATACATGTGAATAATATCATACATGTGAATAATATCATACATGTGGATAATATTATACATGTGAATAACATCATACATGTGGATATCATCAAACATGTGGATAATATCATACATGTGAATAATATCATACATGTGGATAATATCATACATGTTGATAAAATCATACATGTGAATAATATCATACATGTGGATAATATCATACATGTGAATAATACCATACATGTGGATAATATCATATATGTGAATAATATCATACATGTTGATAATATCATACATGTGGATAATATCATATATGTGGATAATATCATACATGTGGATAATACCAGACATGTGAATAATACCATACATGTGGCTGAACATGCATGTAAGATGGGCAGAATAATACTCTCCCTTCAACGCTTGGAGGGAGAGAGAGAGAGGGAGAGAAAGTGGGAGGGAGAGAGAGGAGGGAGAGGGAGAGAGAGAGTGAGAGAGAGGAGTGAGAAGGAGGGAAAGAGAGAGAGGAGGGAGAAGGAGGGAAATTTCAGTCACTTCTCAATACTAACCTAATTTACAGTGTGAAAATAAGGAAGCCTGTTCAGAATGCAAATATTCTAAAACATGTATCCATACTTTTTGTCTTAAATACAAATTGTTATTTTTAGGGCAAATCCAACACAACACATCTCTGAGTACCACTCTTTATATTATCATGCATGATAGTGGCTGCATCATGTTATGGGTATGCTTGTCATTGGCAAGGACTATGGAGTTTTTTTTGGGATAAAAAGAAAAACGAAATAGAGCTAGGCACAAAAAAAAAAATCCTAGAGAACAACCTGGTTCAGTCTACTTTCCACCAGACACTGGGAGACTAATTCACCATCCAGCAGGACAATAACCTAAAACACAAGGCCCAAATCTACACCGGAGTTGCTTACCAAGACATATTCCTGAATGGCCTAGTGACAGTTTTGACTTAAGTAACTATGGCAACGTTTAACAATGGCTGTGTAGCAATGATCAACAACCAGACAGAGCTTGACAGAACTTGAAAAATTGTTTAAAGAATAACGGGAAATATTTATAAAATGGAGGTGAACACAGCTCTTAGAGATACCCATACTCAGAGAAGACTCACAGCTGTAAGTCTCTGCCAATGTTTGTTTCTGACATGTATTGACCCAAGTGTGTCAATATTTATGTAAATTATATATTTATGTATTTAATACATTTTCAAAAATGTTTAAAAAAATACAAAATAAAAACATATTTTCACTTTGTCATTATTAATCCATGTTACATTCAGGCTGTAACACAACAACATGTGTAGTGAGTCAAGGGGTGTGAATACTTATGTCAATTAGATATTCATGTTTTAAATTTCCAATACATCTTTGAATACTTTCCGAAGGCTCTGGATGTGAACAGGGAGAACCTTTCGCTAAACACTCTGAAGTTCTTTTGGGGAGAAAAAAAAAGGGGGTTCCGAGCTGCTCGCTGCTCATCAGGATTCCAAACAGCAGTCTTATCTGGAAAACCTACAGCACATCTGCTTTAATGTAGTTCTATCGTATAGAAACGGTGCAACCAGAATAGACACACATCAGATCTCTAGTCAGACCGTGTTTATACCAGCTCTCTGGTGGTTCGACACACGTTACACAACATCCTCTGTTCTACTGAGACGTATCTGTGTGTGTGTGTGTCTGTCTGTCTGTGTGTGTGTGTGTCTGTCTGTCTGCGTATGTAGTCGTACTGCAGAGTGTTTTATTCTGTTTTCCTCTCATCCTATTGGAAGGGAGGGAGGGATGGAGGGAGGGAGGAAGAGGGGGAGGGAGGGAGGGAGGGAGGGAGAGAGAGGGGGAGGGAGGGAGGGTGCTGCCTTGGTGCTGCCTTGGTGAGAAGGTGCTGCCTTAGAGAGTTGGTGCTGCCTTAGTGAGAAGGTGCTTCCTTAGTGAGAAGGTGCTGCCTTAGTGAGAAGGTGCTGCCTTGGTGAGAAGGTGCTGCCTTGGTGAGAAGGTGCTGCCTTGGTGAGAAGGTGCTGCCTTGGTGAGAAGGTGCTGCCTTAGTGAGAAGGTGCTGCCTTAGTGAGAAGGTGCTGCCTTGGTGAGAAGGTGCTGCCTTAGTGAGAAGGTGCTGCCTTAGTGAGAAGGTGCTGCCTTAGTGAGAAGGTGCTGCCTTAGTGAGAAGGTGCTACCATAGTTAGAAGGTGCTGCCTTGGTGAGAAGGTGCTGCCTTGGTGAGAAGGTGCTGCCTTAGTGAGAAGGTGCTGCCTTGGTTAGAAGGTGCTGCCATAGTTAGAAGGTGCTGCCTTGGTGAGAAGGTGCTGCCTTAGTGAGAAGGTGCTGCCTTGGTGAGAAGGGGCTGCCTTAGTGAGAAGGTGCTATATAGACTGAGTATAGACTGATTATAGTGGAGTATAGACTGATTATAGTGGAGTATAGACTGATTATAGTGGAGTATAGACTGATTATAGTGGAGTATAGACTGATTATAGTGGAGTATAGACTGATTATAGTGGAGTATAGACTGATTATAGTGTATTGACATATTATAGTGGAGTACAGACTGATTATAGTGGAGTATAGACTGATTATAGTGGAGTATAGACTGATTATAGTGGAGTATTGACATATTATAGTGGAGTACAGACTGAGTATAGTGGAGTATAGACTGAGTATAGACTGATTATAGTGGAGTATAGACTGATTATAGTGGAGTATTGGGTGAAACACATTGGGTTGATTTTTGATAAGAGTGGGGGAGAGAGAAAGGAGAGAGGGGGAAATAGTGGGAAGAGAGATTTAGAATAATAGAGAGAGTGAGGATGGAGGGGGACGAAAGAGGGGGATGAGAAGTTGGTTTGAATGAAAGGGAGAAAGTGGGGATAGAGGGAGCTGGGAGGGATGGATATGAAGAACAGAGAGAGAAGGATGATCTGTTAGAATCTGCCCACCAGATTAGCTGGGAGGAAAGATTAACGAGACAAAACACACACTGTTACTTCTTTCTCTCCTCTCTCTTTAAGGTTCTCAGCTACACACACACACACACACACACACACACACACACACACACACACACACACACACACACACACACACACACACACACACACACACACACACACAGACACTCACACACAACACACACACACACACACACACACACACACACACACACACACACACTCGGTCACTCACTCACTCACTCACTCACTCACTCACTCACACACAGAGACACACACACACACAGACACTCACACACAACACACACACACACACACACACACACACACACACACACACACACACACACACACACACACACACACACACACACACACTCACACACACTCACACACACAGCACTGTAGCCTTCATATATCAACCCTTTATATAACCATATTTATGAGCTGTGTTCAGTAACACAGACTGTTTTGGAGGAGTTGGTTAAGTGATGTGAGGTGATACTCAGTACAAGTTGTTTACTTGTTATATTTATTAAACATTGGTTGCAGTTGTCATAACTCTCCTGTGAGGATCAGAGGGGTCAGGTTCCATTGGGTCTGCTCTACAGCGTGCTCTCTCTCTCTCTCTCTCTGTCTCTCTCTGTCTCTCTCTCTCTCTGTCTGTCTCTCTCTCTCTCTCTCTCTCTGTCTCTCTCTCTCTCTCTCTCTCTCTCTCTGTCTCTGTCTCTGTCTCTCTCTCTGTCTCTCTCTGCCTCTCTCTCTGTCTCTCTCTCTCTCTGTCTCTGTCTCTCTCTGTCTCTCTCTCTGTCTCTGTCTCTTTCTCTCTCTGTCTCTCTCTCTGTCTCTCTCTGTCTCTCTCTCTGTCTCTCTCTGCCTCTCTCTCTCTCTCTCTCTCTCTGTCTCTCTCTCTCTCTCTCTCTCTCTCTCTCTCTCTCTCTGTCTCTGTCTCTGTCTCTTTCTCTCTCTGTCTCTCTCTCTGTCTCTCTCTGCCTCTCTCTCTGTCTCTCTCTCTCTCTGTCTCTGTCTCTCTCTGTCTCTCTCTCTCTCTCTCTCTCTCTCTCTCTGTCTGTCTCTGTCTCTGTCTCTGTCTCTTTCTCTCTCTGTCTCTCTCTGTCTCTCTCTCTTTCTCTCTCTGCCTCTCTCTCTCTCTCTCTCTCTCTCTCTCTCTCTCTCTCTGTCTCTCTCTCTCTCTCTCTCTGTCTCTGTCTCTGTCTCTTTCTCTCTCTGTCTCTCTCTCTGTCTCTCTCTGCCTCTATCTCTCTCTCTCTCTCTCTGTCTCTCTCTCTCTCTCTCTGTCTCTGTCTCTGTCTCTGTCTCTGTCTCTTTCTCTCTCTGTCTCTCTCTCTGTCTCTCTCTGCCTCTCTCTCTCTCGCTACAATTCTATAGACCACTAGACCAGAAAATATGGAGCTGACTCTCCATGTTGAAATGGTTTAGAACTACAAATCTGGAGGCCCAGGAGACCAGACAGCGTGTGGTTTTGGCTACACAGCTGGAAATGGTTCAACTCTGATACTATCGATCACTACAGAATAAGAGCAAATCCTAGACGTAGAACTACTAGTCTGCAGCTGGAAATGACGTAAGTCTAGTACGAGAATACCGACAACCGCAGAAGTATCTATTCTATACAACAACAATCTGTACACCAGATGTATCCATTACAACAGACACTATCCAGAGAAGTATCTATTCTATACAACGACAATCTGTACACCTGACGTATCCATTACAACAGACACTATCCAGAGAAGTATCTATTCTATACAACGACAATCTGTACACCTGACGTATTCATTACAACAGACACTATCCAGAGAAGTATCTATTCTATACAACGACAATCTGTACACCTGACGTGTCCATTACAACAGACACTATCCAGAGAAGTATCTATTCTATACAACGACAATCTGTACACCTGACGTATCCATTACAACAGACACTATCCAGAGAAGTATCTATTCTATACAACGACAATCTGTACACCTGACGTGTCCATTACAACAGACACTATCCAGAGAAGTATCTATTCTATACAACGACAATCTGTACACCTGACGTATCCATTACAACAGACACTATCCAGAGCCGCTGAGAAAGCGACAACTACGAAAGACATTGTGACTTCTGGGGAAGTTAACCAGAGACTCTCTGATGAACTGACTCTACAGCAGACGGACCAGATTCCAACAGAGAAGACATTGTGACTTCTGGGGAAGTTAACCAGAGACTCTCTGATGAACCTGACTCTCCAGCAGACGGACCAGACTCCAACAGAGAAGACATTGTGACTTCTGGAGAAGTTAACCAGAGACTCTCTGATGAACTGACTCTCCAGCAGACGGACCAGACTCCAACAGAGAAGACATTGTGACTTCTGGGGAAGTTAACCAGAGACTCTCTGATGAACTGACTCTCCAGCAGACGGACCAGATTCCAACAGAGAAGACAACAACTTCATTCAACCTCAACAACTACATTGCAATTATTCTCGAAGGAGCGGACGTTCATGTGCAAAGGATTAGCATTTCAATGAACAGAATTATCAACTGTGTGTAGTGAATCCATTTTGTCTTTCCCGCTCTTTTCCTGTCCCCACCCCTTTCCATTGTCTACCAAGCCGTCATACCGGTTTAGCCCACTAGGGACGTTTCTATCAATGCATTGTTAGTAACCAATATCTACTTTTTGTGATGTATTTCTGTGATTATTTAGATAGTTAGTAAATAAATAATTAAGCTAATTTGTATATTGCTGATTCATTATAGAAACGATGGTTCGTGCAGATATTCACGGGTTTGTGACTTTCAGTAATGAGAACTGATAAAGTAATAATTATACATTAATACAAGACTAATCGACAAGATATGAAAATATCTGAAGAGTCGATTCGGGAAATAGAGACTCTATAAACAATTTCCCGTGGTGCCCCGACTTCCTAGTTAATTAAAGTTAACATGATTAGTTTAATCACATAATAATAATTACACATAGAGAATTAATTTGATGCAATAAGTCTTCACGTTTAATGATAGTCACAGACATGACACAGTAATCCATATCCACGTGGTCTACTAGCTGGTCGTTACTAGTCCCCAGGTCTACTAGCTGGTCGTTACTAGTCCCCAGGTCTACTAGCTGGTCGTTACTAGTCCCCAGGTCTACTAGCTGGTCGTTACTAGTCCCCAGGTCCTCTACCAGTTACCAGACATGGTCTACTAGCTGGTCATTACTAGTCCCCAGGTCTACTAGCTGGTCGTTACTAGTCCCCAGGTCCTCTACCAGTTACCAGACATGGTCTACTAGCTGGTCGTTACTAGTCCCCAGGTCCTCTACCAGTTACCAGACATGGTCTACTAGCTGGTCGTTACTAGTCCCCAGGTCTACTAGCTGGTCGTTACTAGTCCCCAGGTCTACTAGCTGGTCGTTACTAGTCCCCAGGTCTACTAGCTGGTCGTTAGTAGTCCCCAGGTCCTCTACCAGTTACCAGAAATGGTCAACTAGCTGGTTGTTACTAGTCCCCAGGTCTACTAGCTGGTCGTTACTAGTCCCCAGGTCCTCTACCAGTTACCAGACATGGTCTACTAGCTGGTCGTTACTAGTCCCCAGGTCTACTAGCTGGTCGTTACTAGTCCCCAGGTCCTCAACCAGTTACCAGACATGGTCTACTAGCTGGTCGTTACTAGTCCCCAGGTCTACTAGCTGGTCGTTACTAGTCCCCAGGTCTACTAGCTGGTCGTTACTAGTCCCCAGGTCTACTAGCTGGTCGTTAGTAGTCCCCAGGTCCTCTACCAGTTACCAGAAATGGTCAACTAGCTGGTCGTTACTAGTCCCCAGGTCCTCTACCAGTTACCAGACATGGTCTTCTAGCTGGTCGTTACTAGTCCCCAGGTCTTCTACCAGTTACCAGACATGGTCAACTAGCTGGTTGTTACTAGTCCCCAGGTCTACTAGCTGGTCGTTACTAGTCCCCAGGTCCTCTACCAGTTACCAGACATGGTCTACTAGCTGGTCATTACTAGTCCCCAGGTCTACTAGCTGGTCGTTACTAGTCCCCAGGTCCTCTACCAGTTACCAGACATGGTCAACTAGCTGGTTTCTACTTAAAGAGTTAAGGCAAGACTGTCTTCTCCTGTTGTGCACCAGAGGCATGGAATAATCTACAGGCTGTGTTAGTGACCCTCAGTGAGTTTAAAACTGTGAAGCCTGACTGTGTTTGTGACCCTGGGTGAGTTTAAAACTGTGAAGCCTGACTGTGTTAGTGACCCTGGGTGAGTTTAAAACTGTGAAGCCTGACTGTGTTAGTGACCCTGGGTGAGTTTAACACTGTGAAGCCTGACTGTGTTAGGGACCCTCAGTGAGTTTAAAACTGTGAAGCCTGACTGTCGTAATGACCCTCAGTGAGTTTAAAACTGTGAGGCCTGACTGTGTTAGTGACCCTGGGTGAGTTTAAAACTGTGAAGCCTGACTGTGTTAGTGACCCTCAGTGAGTTTAACACTGTGAAGCCTGACTGTGTTAGGGACCCTCGGTGAGTTTAAAACTGTGAAGCCTGACTGTCGTAATGACCCTCAGTGAGTTTAACACTGTGAAGCCTGACTGTGTTAGTGACCCTGGGTGAGTTTAACTCTGTGAAGCCTGACTGTGTTAGTGACCCTGGGCGAGTTTAAAACTGTGAAACCTGACTGTGTTAGTGACCCTCACTAGTGAGTTTAAATCTGTGAATCCTGACTGTCGTAATGACCCTCAGTGAGTTTAAAACTGTGAAGCCTGACTGTGTTAGTGACCCTTGTTGAGTTTAAAACTGTGAAGCCTGACTGTGTTAGTGGCCCTGGGTGAGTTTAAAACTGTGAAGCCTGACTGTGTTAGTGACCCTGGGTGAGTTTAAACTGTGAAGCCTGACTGTGTTAGTGACCCTCAGTGAGTTTAAATCTGTGAAGCCTGACTGTGTTAGTGACCCTGGGTGAGTTTAAAACTGTGAAGCCTGACTGTGTTAGTGACCCTGGGTGAGTTTAAAACTGTGAAGCCTGACTGTGTTAGTGACCCTCAGTGAGTTTAAATCTGTGAAGCCTGACTGTCGTAATGACCCTGGGTGAGTTTAAAACTGTGAAGCATGACTGTCGTAATGACCCTCAGTGAGTTTAAAACTGTGAAGCCTGACTGTTAGTGACCCTGGGTGAGTTTAAAACTGTGAAACCTGACTGTCGTAATGACCCTCAGTGAGTTTAAAACTGTGAAGCCTGACTGTTAGTGACCCTGGGTGAGTTTAAAACTGTGAAACCTGACTGTGTTAGTGACCCTGGGTGAGTTTAAAACTGTGAAGCCTGACTGTGTTAGTGACCCTCGTTGAGTTTAAAACTGTGAAGCCTGACTGTGTTAGTGACCCTGGGTGAGTTTAAAACTGTGAAGCCTGACTGTTAGTGACCCTGCGTGAGTTTAACACTGTGAAGCCTGACTGTTAGTGACCCTGGGTGAGTTTAAAACTGTGAAGCCTGACTGTGTTAGTGACCCTCAGTGAGTTTAAATCTGTGAAGCCTGACTGTGTTAGTGACCCTGGGTGAGTTTAAAACTGTGAAGCCTGACTGTGTTAGTGACCCTGGGTGAGTTTAAAACTGTGAAGCCTGACTGTGTTAGTGACCCTCAGTGAGTTTAAATCTGTGAAGCCTGACTGTCGTAATGACCCTGGGTGAGTTTAAAACTGTGAAGCCTGACTGTCGTAATGACCCTCAGTGAGTTTAAAACTGTGAAGCCTGACTGTTAGTGACCCTGGGTGAGTTTAAAACTGTGAAGCCTGACTGTGTTGGTGACCCTGGGTGAGTTTAAAACTGTGAAACCTGACTGTCGTAATGACCCTCAGTGAGTTTAAAACTGTGAAGCCTGACTGTTAGTGACCCTGGGTGAGTTTAAAACTGTGAAACCTGACTGTGTTAGTGACCCTGGGTGAGTTTAAAACTGTGAAGCCTGACTGTGTTAGTGACCCTCGTTGAGTTTAAAACTGTGAAGCCTGACTGTGTTAGTGACCCTGGGTGAGTTTAAAACTGTGAAGCCTGACTGTTAGTGACCCTGGGTGAGTTTAACAATGTGAAGCCTGACTGTTAGTGACCCTGGGTGAGTTTAAAACTGTGGAGCCTGACTGTGTTAGTGACCCTGGGTGAGTTTAAAACTGTGAAGCCTGACTGTGTTAGTGACCCTCAGTGAGTTTAAATCTGTGAAGCCTGACTGTTAGTGACCCTGGGTGAGTTTAAAACTGTGGAGCCTGACTGTGTTAGTGACCCTGGGTGAGTTTAAAACTGTGAAGCCTGACTGTGTTAGTGACCCTGGGTGAGTTTAAAACTGTGAAGCCTGACTGTGTTAGTGACCCTGGGTGAGTTTAAAACTGTGAAGCCTGACTGTGTTAGTGACCCTGGGTGAGTTTAAAACTGTGAAGCCTGACTGTGTTAGTGACCCTGGGTGAGTTTAAAACTGTGAAGCCTGACTGTGTTAGTGACCCTGGGTGAGTTTAACTCTGTGAAGCCTGACTGTGTTAGTGACCCTGGGTGAGTTTAACACTGTGAAGCCTGACTGTGTTAGTGACCCTGGGTGAGTTTAAACTGTGAAGCCTGACTGTGTTAGTGACCCTGGGTGATGTTAAGTTTATAGTGTTTAAATATGGTGGATGATGGAACCCAAGTGGCTTGCTTTTTTTCTTTGGGTCACTTCTAAATATACTGGGGCCTTGGTCTCCCCTCTCTTCCATTTCCCCTCCCTCTTTCCTCATCTTTCCTCCCCTCCCTCATCTTTTCTCCCCTCCCTCATCTTTCCTCCCCTCCCTCATTTTTCCTCTCTCCCTCATCTTTCCCCCCTCCATCTTCCCCCCCTCATCTTTCCTCCCCTCCCTCATCTTTCCCCCCTCCATCTTTCCCCCCTCCATCTTTCCCCCCTCATATTTCCTCCCCTCCCTCATCTTTCCTCCCTCCCTCATCTTTCCCCCCTCCATCTTTCCCCCCTCATCTTTCCTCCCCTCCCTCATCTTTCCCCCCCTCCATCTTTCCTCCCCTCCCTCATCTTTCCTCCCTCCCTTATCTTTCCTCCCCTCCCTCATCTTTCCTCCCCTCCATCTTTCCTCCCCTCCCTCATCTTTCCTCCCCTCCCTCATCTTTCCTCCCCTCCATCTTTCCTCACCTCCCTCATCTTTCCTCCCCTCCCTCATCTTTCCTCCCCTCCATCTTTCCTCCCCTCCCTCATCTTTCCTCCCCTCCCTCATCTTTCCTCCCCTCCATCTTTCCTCCCCTCCCTCATCTTTCCTCCCCTCCATCTTTCCTCCCCTCCCTCATCTTTCCTCCCCTCCCTCATCTTTCCTCCCCTCCATCTTTCATCCCCTCCCTCATCTTTCCTCCCTCTCTCATCTTTCCTCCCTCCCTCATCTTTCCTCCCCTCCATCTTTCCTCCCCTCCCTCATCTTTCCTCCCTCCCTCATCTTTCCTCCCCTCCCTCATCTTTCCTCCCCTCCCTCATCTGTCCTCCCCTGCCTCGTCTTACCTCCCCTCCGTCTTTCCTCCCTCCCTCGATCACATTCTCTTCCTCCCCTCTCTGTTCTATTTCTGACGGACCAGTGACTCTCAGACACTAATGGGGGGATGATGTGCAGGAAAGTGTGAAAATATTAAATCATAAAATGAGGGAGGGAGGATAATCTAAAGAAAAGTAGAGAGGGAGAGAGAGACAGAGAGAGAGAGAGACAGAGAGAGAGACATGGAGAGAGACAGGGAGAGAGACAGAGAGAGACGGGGAGAGAGAGAGAGAGAGAGACAGAGAGAGACGGGGAGAGAGAGAGAGAGACAGAGGGAGACAGAGAGAGAGAGAGAGAGAGAGAGAGACAGAGAGAGAGACAGGGAGAGAGACAGAGAGAGACGGGGAGAGAGAGAGAGAGAGAGAGAGACAGAGAGAGACGGGGAGAGAGAGAGAGAGAGAGAGAGAGAGACAGAGAGAGACGGGGAGAGAGAGAGAGACAGAGAGAGACAGAGAGAGAGAGAGACAGAGAGAGAGGGAGAGAGAGAGAGAGAGAGAGACAGAGAGAGACGGGGAGAGAGAGAGAGAGAGAGAGAGACAGAGAGAGAGAGAGACAGAGAGAGAGGGAGAGAGAGAGAGAGAGACAGAGACAGAGAGAGAGAGAGAGAGACAGAGAGAGAGAGAGACAGAGAGAGAGGGAGAGAGAGAGAGACAGAGAGAGTGAGAGAGAGACAGAGACAGAGAGAGAGAGACAGAGAGAGAGAGGGAGAGAGAGAGAGACAGAGAGAGTGAGAGACAGAGAGAGAGAGAGACAGAGAGAGAGGGAGAGAGAGAGAGAGAGAGAGAGAGAGAGACAGAGACAGAGAGAGAGAGTGAGAGACAGAGAGAGAGAGAGACAGAGAGAGAGGGAGAGAGAGAGAGAGAGAGAGAGACAGAGACAGAGAGAGAGAGAGAGAGAGACAGAGAGAGAGACATGGAGAGAGACAGAGAGAGTGAGAGAGAGACAGGGAGAGACAGGGAGAGAGAGAGAGAGAGACACAGACAGACAGACAGACGAGAAAGAGAGAGAGACAGGGAGAAAAGGAGAAAGAGAGAGAGAGAGGAGAAAAGGAGCGAGAGAGAGACAGAGAGAGAGAGAGAGAAAGAGAGAGAGAGAGAAAGAGAGCGAGAGAGAGAGAGACAGACAGAGGACAAAAGGAGCAAGAGAGAGAGAGACAGCGAGAAAAGGAGAAAGAGAGAGAGAGAGAAGAGAAAAGGAGTGAGAGAGAGAGAGAGAGAGAGAGAGACAGACAGAGGAGAAAAGGAGCGAGAGAGAGAGAGAGAGAGAGAGAGAGAGAGACAGGGAGAAAAGGAGAAAGAGAGAGAGAGAGAGGAGAAAAGGAGAGATAGAGAGAGAGACATACAGAGGAGAAAAGGAGTGAGAGAGAGAGAGAGAGAGCTCAGTGTAGAGATGAAACGTTCATTGCTCAAAGGCATCATTTCATCACCTGACCCGGCGGAAGAGAAGAACAAATTAAATGTTTTTTTCTCTCCATTGTTCCGAGTACTAAAATACTGTACTGTACTATTCCTGGGAGTAGAGATGATAGAGGAATTACAGAGGAGAAGAAAGGCATAGAGGAGAGGGGGAGGATGGGGAGAGGAGAGGAGAGGGGAGGAGAGGGAGAGAAGAGGGGGAGGAGAGGAGAGGGAGAGGAGAGGAGGATAAGAGGGGGAGGAGAGGAGAGGGGGGGAGAGGGGAGGAGAGGAGAGGGAGAGGAGAGGGGGAGGAGAGAAGAGGGGAGAGGAGAGGGGAGGAGGGGGATAAGAGGGGGAGGAGAGGGGAGGAGGGGGAGGAGAGGAGAGGGAGAGGAGAGGGGAGGAGGGGGAGATGAGAGGAGGATAAGAGGGGGAGGAGAGGAGAGGGAGAGGAGAGGAGGATAAGAGGGGGAGGAGAATGAGAGGAGAGGGGAGGAGGGGGAGAGGAGAGGAGAGGAGAGTGGGCGGATGACAGGAGAGGAGAGGGGAGGAGGATGACAGGAGAGGGGAGGAGGAGGAGAGCGGGATAAGAGGAGAGGGAAGGAGGAGTAGAGGGGAGGAGAAGGAGAGGAGAGTGGGGGGATGACAGGAGAGGAGAGGAGGGGGAGAGGAGAGGAGGATAAGAGGGGGAGGAGAATGAGAGGAGAGGGGAGGAGAGGAGAATGGGGGGATGACAGAAGAGGAGAGGGTAGGAGGATGACAGT
>NW_027261135.1:372500-385000 GCF_045791955.1 Oncorhynchus clarkii lewisi | reverse complement strand
TAACAGTGTTTACAGTTGGTCTCAGAGGTTCACTGTGTGTTTATAAGTTATTATATTATTGTATCCTTTATTCTACTTTAATCTGCTCTTCTTTACCTTATTCTACTCTATTATACTCTACCTTGCACTATGCTACTCTATTCTATTCTACTTTACACTATGCTACTCTATTCTACTCCACTTTACCTTATTCTACTCTATTCTACTCTACTTTACCTTATTCTACTCTATTCTACTCTACTTTACACTATTCTACTCTATTCTATTCTACTTTACACTATTCTACGCTATTCTACTCTACTTTACACTATTCTACGCTATTCTACTCTACTTTACACTATTCTACGCTATTCTACTCTACTTTACACTATTCTACTCTATTCTACTCTACTTTACACTATTCTACTCTATTCTATTCTACTTTACACTATTCTACGCTATTCTACTCTACTTTACACTATTCTACGCTATTCTACTCTATTTTACACTATTCTACTCTATTCTACGCTATTCTACTCTACTTTACACTATTATATTCTACTTTACACTATTCTACGCTATTCTACTCTACTTTACACTATTCTACGCTATTCTACTCTACTTTACACTATTCTACTCTACTTTACACTATTCTACTCTACTTTACACTATTCTACGCTATTCTACTTTACTCTACTCTATTCTACTCTATTCTAATCTGCTCTATTCTACTCTATTCCAATCTACTCTATTCTAGTCTATTATAATCTACTCCACTGTTTTCTACTCTACTATATTCTACTATATTATACTCTACTCTATTCTACTCTACTATATTCTACTATATTCCACTCTACTCTATTCTACTCTACTTTACACTATTCTACGCTATTCTACTCTACTTTACACTATTCTACTCTACTTTACACTATTCTACGCTATTCTACTCTATTCTACGCTATTCTACTCTATTCTACTCTACTTTACACTATTCTACTCTATTCTACTCTACTTTACACTATTCTACTCTACTTTACACTATTCTACGCTATTCTACTCTACTTTACACTATTCTACTCTACTTTACACTATTCTACGCTATTCTACTCTACTTTACACTATTCTACTATATTCTACTCTACTTTACACTATTCTACTCTACTTTACACTATTCTACGCTATTCTACTCTACTTTACACTATTCTACTCTACTTTACACTATTCTACGCTATTCTACTCTACTTTACACTATTCTACTCTACTTTACACTATTCTACGCTATTCTACTTTACTCTACTCTATTCTACTCTATTCTAATCTGCTCTATTCTACTCTATTCCAATCTACTCTATTCTAGTCTATTATAATCTACTCTACTGTTTTCTACTCTACTATATTCTACTATATTATACTCTACTCTATTCTACTCTACTATATTCTACTATATTCCACTCTACTCTATTCTACTCTACTCTACTATATTTTACTATTTTCTTCTCTATGCTGCACTATTCTAATCTATTCTACTCTATTCTACTCTATTATATTCTACTCTATGCTACTCTATTCTACTCTACTATATTCTACTCTACTATTTTATACTCTATTCTACTCTATTCTACTCTACTCTATTCTACTCTATTCTACTCTATTCTACTCTACTCGATTGTGCTCTACTCCACTCTTTCTCTATTCTACTCTATTCTACTCTACTCTACTGTATTCTACTCTATTCTACCCTATTCTACTCTACTATATTCTACTCTATTCTACTCTACTTTCTTCTACTCTATTCTACTCTATTTTACTCTACTCTATTCTACTCTAGTCTATTCTACTATAATCTACTCTATTATATTCTACTCTATTCTACTCTACACTATTCTTCTCAATTCTACTCTACTCTACTCTATTCTACACTATTCTACTCTACTCTATTCTACACTACTCTATTCTACTCTATTCTACTCTACTCTACACTATTATTCTCTATTCTACTCTACTCTACTCTACTCTATTCTACTCTACGCTATTATGTTCTATTCTAGTCTACTCTATTGTACTCTATTCTACACAACTATATTCTACTCTACTATGTTATACTCTATTCTACTCTATTCTACTCTACTCTATTCTACTCTACTCGATTGTGCTCTATTCCACTCTTCTCTATTCTACACTAGTCTACTCTACTCTACTGTATTCTACTCTATTCTACCCTATTCTACTCTACTATATTCTACTCTATTCTACTCTACTTTCTTCTACTCTATTCTACTCTATTTTACTCTACTCTATTCTACTCTAGTCTATTCTACTCTAATCTACTCTATTCTATTCTACTCTAATCTACTCTACACTATTCTTCTCAATTCTACTCTACTCTACTCTACTCTATTCTACACTATTCTACTCTACTCTATTCTACTCTACACTACTCTATTCTACTCTATTCTACTCTACTCTACACTATTATTCTCTATTCTACTCTACTCTACTCTACTCTATTCTACTCTACGCTATTATGTTCTATTCTAGTCTACTCTATTCTATTATACTCTACTCTACTCTATTCTATTCTACTCTATGCTATTATGTTCTATTCTACTCTACTCTATTCTAAACTATTCTACTCTATTATACTCTATTCTATTATACTCTACTCTATTCTACTCTATTCTAGTATTTTCTACTCAACTGAGATACATATATTGACTCTACAATAGAAACATTAAACTCATCCTCATATTTCTCTCTGTATATTCTCCTCGGGTGAATTTCATATCATGTAATACAATAGTTATTTGGTTAAAGACACTGATCACAGTCCTACTTCAGAGAGACTTTTGAATTCATTTCTGACATTATTGTCTGACATTTAAGAACACATCATTTACACCCCACACGTAACCATTAACCATGGGTCTCAACAGTTTACTGTGTGTTTGCAAGCCATTCTATTCAATTCAACTCTATTCCACCCTGTCCTATCCCACACCTCTCAGAGGACATGCAAATGACTGGCAATTGATATATCACAGTTTTCAAATCAACCACCTGCCTTGTTCCTATACCTCACTGTATTCACTGTTAAAATTCAACCCCTAATATCTCCCTGAAGACCTAATTACTTGTCCTAATATCTCCCAGAATGTCTAACTACTTGTCCTAATATCCCCATGACGATCTAATTACTTGTCCTAATATCTCCCAGAATGTCTAATTACTTGTCCTAATATCCCCATGACGATCTAACTACTTGTCCTAATATCTCCCAGAATGTCTAATTACTTGTCCTAATATCCCCATGACGATCTAATTACTTGTCCCAATATCTCCCAGAATGTCGAATTACTTGTCCTAATATCCCCATGACGATCTAATTACTTGTCCTAATATCTCCCAGAATGTCTAATTACTTGTCCTAATATCCCCATGACAATATAATTACTTGTCCTAATATCTCCCTGAATGTCTAATTACTTGTCCTAATATCTCTCAGAATGTCTAATTACTTGTCCTAATATCTCCCAGAATGTCTAATTACTTGTCCTAATATCACCATGAAGACCTAATTACCTGTCCTAATATCTCCCTGAATGTCTAATTAATTGTCCTAATATCTCCCTGCATGTCTGAATACTTGTCCTAATATCTCCCTGCATGTCTGAGCAGCCAGTGACATTGCAGTGTGTTGTCTCCCCCACCAGGTGAGATCCGTATGGTGTTCGTCCTCTACAGGAACCTGGGCTCCTACCTGTCTACAGATAATGCCAGTGTTGGTCTGGGCAGCGAGGCTCTCTACCCTAACTACTCTGTCATAGTCAACTCTCCTGTTATTACTGCTTCTATCAACAAGGACAGCAACAAGGTCTATCTGTCTGAACCGGTGGTCTTCACTGTCAAACACCTGCAGGTATATATGCCGGAGAATACGCACGGATTACACACACACACAGACACACACAGACACACACACAGACACACACACACACACACAGAGACACACACACACACAGACAGACACACAGTCACTCACACAGACACACACACACACACACACACAGACACACACACAGACACACACACAGATACACACACAGACACACAGACAGACACACACAGACACACACAGACACACACACACACACACACACACACACACACAGACAGACACACATACAGACACACAGTCACAACCAGTTGTCCTGTCTGAACCAGTGAGCTTCACTGTGAGGTAGGGAGGTTATACTGTACACATAGATGAATGCTAACGGACACCATTCAATACCACTGTTTTGTCACTAGGACGAATATTATGGATGCAGCATTTATGGATATACAACCACACCAGAACACACAACCACACCATAACACACAACCACACCATAACACACAACCACACCATAACACACAACCACACCATAACACACAACCACACCATAACACACAACCACACCATATCACACAACCACACCATAACACACAACCACACCATAACACACAACCACACCATAACACACAACCACACCATAACACACAACCACACCATAACACACAACCACACCATATCACACAACCACACCATAACACACAACCACACCATATCACACAACCACACCATAACACACAACCACACCATAACACACAACCACACCATAACATACAACCACACCATAACACACAACCACACCATAACATACAACCACACCATAACACACAACCACACCATAACACACAACCACACCATATCACACAACCACACCATATCACACAACCACACCATAACACACAACCACACCATAACACACAACCACACCATAACACACAACCACACCATAACACACAACCACACCATAACACACAACCACACCATAACACACAACCACACCATAACACACAACCACACCATAACACACAACCACACCATATCACACAACCACACCATAACACACAACCACACCATATCACACAACCACACCATAACACACAACCACACCATAACACACAACCACACCATAACATACAACCACACCATAACACACAACCACACCATAACATACAACCACACCATAACACACAACCACACCATAACACACAACCACACCATATCACACAACCACACCATATCACACAACCACACCATAACACACAACCACACCATATCACACAACCACACCATAACACACAACCACACCATAACACACAACCACACCATATCACACAACCACACCATAACACACAACCACACCATAACACACAACCACACCATAACACACAACCACACCATAACACACAACCACACCATATCACACAACCACACCATAACACACAACCACACCATAACACACAACCACACTATATCACACAACCACACCATAACACACAACCACACCATAACACACAACCACACCATACCACACCATATCACACAACCACACCATATCACACAACCACACCATAACACACAACCACACCATATCACACCATATCACACAACCACACCATATCACACAACCACACCATATCACACAACCACACCATATCACACAACCACACCATAACACACAACCACACCATAACACACAACCACACCATACCACACAACCACACCATAACACACAACCACACCATATCACACAACCACACCATATCACACAACCACACCATAACACACAACCACACCATAACACACAACCACACCATAACACACAACCACACCATAACACACAACCACACCATATCACACAACCACACAACCACACCATACCACACCATATCACACAACCACACCATAACACACAACCACATAATACCACACAACCACACCATAACACACAACCACACCATAACACACAACCACACCATAACACACAACCACACCATAACACACAACCACACCATAACACACAACCACACCATAACACACAACCACACCATATCACACAACCACACCATAACACACAACCACACCATAACACACAACCACACCATAACACACAACCACACCACAACACACAACCACACCATATCTCACAACCACACCATAACACACAACCACACCATAACACACAACCACACCATAACACACAACCACACCATAACACACAACCACACCATAACACACAACCACACCATAACACACAACCACACCATATCACACAACCACACCATAACACACAACCACACCATATCTCACAACCACACCATAACACACAACCACACCATAACACACAACCACACCATAACACACAACCACACCATAACACACAACCACACCATATCACACAACCACACCATAACACACAACCACACCATAACACACAACCACACCAGAACACACAACCACACCATATCACACAACCACACCATAACACACAACCACACCATATCACACAACCACACCATACCACACAACCACACCATATCACACAACCACACCATAACACACAACCACACCATACCACACCATATCACACAACCACACCATACCACACAACCACACCATAACACACAACCACACCATACCACACCATAACACACAACCACACCATAACACACAACCACACTATATCACACAACCACACCATTACACACAACCACACCATAACACACAACCACTCCATATCACACAACCACACCATACCACACCATATCACACAACCACACCATAACACACAACCACACCATACCACACCATATCACACAACCACACCATAACACACAACCACACACAACCACACCATATCACACAACCACACCATACCACGCCATTACACACAACCACACTATATCACACAACCACACCATTACACACAACCACACTATATCACACAACCACACCATAACACACAACCACAACATATCACACAACCACACCATAACACACAACCACACAATAACACACCATATCACACAATATCACACAACCACACCATAACACACAACCACACCATAACACACAACCACACCATAACACACAACCACACCATAACACACAACCACACAACCACACCATAACACACAACCACAACATATCACACAACAACACCATAACACACAACCACACTATAACACACAACCACACCATAACACACAACCATAACACACAACCACACCATAACACACAACCACACCATAACACACAACCACACAACCACACAACCACACCATAACACACAACCATAACACACAACCACACCATAACACACAACCACACCATAACACACAACCACACCATAACACACAACAACACCATAACACACAACCATAACACACAACCACACCATATCACACAACCATAACCATAACACACAACCACACCATAACACACAACCATGACACACAACCACACCATAACACACAACCACACCATAACACACAACCACACCATATCACACAACCATAACACACAACCACACCATAACACACAACAACACCATAACACACAACCATAACACACAACCACACCATAACACACAACCACACCATAACACACAACCACACCATAACACACAACCACACCATAACACACCACCACACCATAACACACAACAACACCATAACACACAACCATAACACACAACCACACCATAACACACAACCATAACACACAACCACACCATAACACACAACCACACCATATCACACAACCATAACACACAACCACACCATATCACACAACCATAACACACAACCACACCATAACACACAACCTCACAACCACACCATAACACGCTCAGAAACACTGATACAAATGTTCCACACCAACAGCTTGCTAGTACTTTACAGCAAAACAGTTGTTGTGGACAAGTCTGCTTAGCAACATCCAGGCCTTCAGCAGGACCACAAGACACACAGACACACAGACACATGTTGACTCATTCAGTGTCACCCATCCTTCTGTCTGTTTATCACTTGTCCTCTCACACATTCTGTTCCCTTCCCTCCCTCCCCACTATCTCCCTCCCTCCCTTCCTCGCTCCCCCACTATCTCTCTCTCTCTGTCTCTCCCCCTACCTCTCCTTTCCTCTCTCTCTCTCTCTCTCTCTTTCTCCCCCCCTACCTCTCCTCTCCTCTCTCTCTCCCAGCATTCAGAGGAGAACTTCAACCCCAACTGTTCTTTCTGGAGTTATTCCAAGCGGTCCATGACCGGGTTCTGGTCCAGTCAGGACTGTCGACTACTGGACACCAACAGAACACACACCACCTGCTCCTGTACTCATCTGACCAGCTTTGCTGTGCTGATGGCACACGTTGAAGTCAAGGTAGGTCAGAGATTGACTAGTCATGTCTGGGCCTGCTGTGCTGATGGCACACGTTGAAGTCAAGGTAGGTCAGAGATTGACTAGTCATGTCTGGGCCTACTGTACTGATGGCACACGTTGAAGTCAAGGTAGGTCAGAGATTGACTAGTCATGTCTGGGCCTGCTGTGCTGATGGCACACGTTGAAGTCAAGGTAGATCAGAGATTGACTAGTCATGTCTGGGCCTGCTGTACTGATGGCACACGTTGAAGTCAAGGTAGGTCAGAGATTGACTAGTCATGTCTGGGCCTTCTGTACTGATGGCACACTTTGAAGTCAAGGTAGGTCAGAGATTGACTAGTCATGTCTGGGCCATCTGGTCATGTCTGGGCCTGCTGTGCTGATGGCACACGTTGAAGTCAAGGTAGGTCAGAGATTGACTAGTCATGTCTGGGCCTGCTGTACTGATGGCACACGTTGAAGTCAAGGTAGATCAGAGATTGACTAGTCATGTCTGGGCCATCTGGTCATGTCTGGGCCTTCTGTACTGGTGGCACACGTTGAAGTCAAGGTAGGTCAGAGATTGACTAGTCATGTCTGGGCCTGCTGTACTGATGGCACACGTTGAAGTCAAGGTAGGTCAGAGATTGACTAGTCATGTCTGGGCCATCTGGTCATGTCTGGGCCTTCTGTACTGGTGGCACACGTTGAAGTCAAGGTAGGTCAGAGATTGACTAGTCGTGTCTGGGCCTGCTGTACTGATGGCACACGTTGAAGTCAAGGTAGGTCAGAGATTGACTAGTCATGTCTGGGCCTTCTGTGCTGATGGCACACGTTGAAGTCAAGGTAGGTCAGAGATTGACTAGTCATGTCTGGGCCATCTGGTCATGTCTGGGCCTTCTGTACTGGTGGCACACGTTGAAGTCAAGGTAGGTCAGAGATTGACTAGTCATGTCTGGGCCATCTGGTCATGTCTGGGCCTTCTGTGCTGATGGCACACGTTGAAGTCAAGGTAGGTCAGAGATTGACTAGTCATGTCTGGGCCATCTGGTCATGTCTGGGCCTTCTGTACTGGTGGCACACGTTGAAGTCAAGGTAGGTCAGAGATTGACTAGTCATGTCTGGGCCTGCTGTACTGATGGCACACGTTGAAGTCAAGGTAGGTCAGAGATTGACTAGTCATGTCTGGGCCTGCTGTACTGATGGCACACGTTGAAGTCAAGGATAGATCAGAGATTGACTAGTCATGTCTGGGCCATCTGGTCATGTCTGGGCCTTCTGTACTGGTGGCACACGTTGAAGTCAAGGTAGGTCAGAGATTGACTAGTCATGTCTGGGCCATCTGGTCATGTCTGGGCCTTCTGTGCTGATGGCACACGTTGAAGTCAAGGTAGGTCAGAGATTGACTAGTCATGTCTGGGCCATCTGGTCATGTCTGGGCCTTCTGTACTGGTGGCACACGTTGAAGTCAAGGTAGGTCAGAGATTGACTAGTCATGTCTGGGCCTGCTGTACTGATGGCACACGTTGAAGTCAAGGTAGGTCAGAGATTGACTAGTCATGTCTGGGCCTGCTGTACTGATGGCACACGTTGAAGTCAAGGATAGATCAGAGATTGACTAGTCATGTCTGGGCCATCTGGTCATGTCTGGGCCTTCTGTACTGATGGCACACGTTGAAGTCAAGGTAGGTCAGAGATTGACTAGTCATGTCTGGGCCTGCTGTACTGATGGCACACGTTGAAGTCAAGGTAGGTCAGAGATTGACTAGTCATGTCTGGGCCTGCTGTACTGATGGCACACGTTGAAGTCAAGGTAGATCAGAGATTGACTAGTCATGTCTGGGCCATCTGGTCATGTCTGGGCCTTCTGTGCTGATGGCACACGTTGAAGTCAAGTTAGGTCAGAGATTGACTAGTCATGTCTGGGCCATCTGGTCATGTCTGGGCCTGCTGTACTGATGGCACACGTTGAAGTCAAGGTAAATCAGAGATTGACTAGTCATGTCTGGGCCTTCTGTACTGGTGGCACACGTTGAAGTCATGGTAGATCAGAGATCGACTAGTCATGTCTGGGCCTGCTGTACTGATGGCACACGTTGAAGTCAATGTAGGTCAGAGATTGACTAGTCATGTCTGGGCCATCTGTACTGATGGCACACATTGAAGTTAAGGTAGGTCAGAGATTGACTAGTCATGTCTGGGCCATCTGGTCATGTCTGGGCCTTCTGTACTGATGGCACACGTTTAAGTCAAGGTAGGTCAGAGATTGACTAGTCATGTCTGGGCCATCTGTACTGATGGCACACATTGAAGTCAAGATAGGTCAGAGATTGACTAGTCATGTCTGGGCCATCTGGTCATGTCTGGGCCTTCTGTACTGATGGCACACGTTGAAGTCAAGGTAGATCAGAGATTGACTAGTCATGTCTGGGCCTGCTATACTGATGGCACATGTTGAAGTCAATGTAGATCAGAGATTGACTAGTCATGTCTGGGCCTGCTGTACTGATGGCACATGTTGAAGTCATGGTAGATCAGAGATTGACTAGTCATGTCTAAAGGCTTGTGATTGATGCATCAGGGCCCCATAGTAAAGGCGTGTGTCAGCAGTTGATCATAGATGTTATGCTGGAAAGTAGATGGTCGGTGTTCCTTCTTCCCTGTCCTCAGTGATTCTCTCCTCAGTGATTCTCTCCTCAGTGATTCTCTCCTCAGGGATTCTCTCCTCAGTGATTCTCTCCTCAGTGATTCTCTCCTCAGTGATTCTCTCCCCAGTGATTCTCTCCCCAGTGATTCTCTCCTCAGTGATTCTCTCCTCAGTGATTCTCTCCTCAGTGATTCTCTCCTCAGTGATTCTCTCCTCAGTGATTCCTCCACAGTACAAAGGGACAGGGTGTCATTTATAACCCCCCAACGCTAGCCTGTGGTCGACCAATTAGAATTCCTTGCAGTAAAATTGGGCCAATGGCCAAATAACAAGTATCCTATTTCAATCCTATTACAATTTATAGACGATTTGCACCACAACTTGCCACATGGAGCTGAGTCCAGGGCTGAAACCAATACACAGATTCTACACAGATTCTACACAGATTCTACACAGATTCTACGCAGATTCTACAGAGATTCTACACAGATTCTAAACAGATTCTACACAGATTCTACACAGATTCTACACAGATTCTGAACAGATTCTACACAGATTCTACGCAGATTCTACACAGATTCTACGCAGATTCTACACAGATTCTACGCAGATACTACACAGATTCTACGCAGATTCTACACAGATTCTGAACAGATTCTACATAGATTCTACACAGATTCTACACAGATTCTAAACAGATTCTGAACAGATTCTACACAGATTCTACACAGATTCTAAACAGATTCTACACAGATTCTACACAGATTCTACACAGATTCTAAACAAATTCTGAACAGATTCTACACAGATTCTAAACAGATTCTACACAGATTCTACACAGATTCTGAACAGATTCTGAACAGATTCTACACAGATTCTACACAGACTGATATGAGGACCTGACCCACCAATCACAGTCCTTTTACAGCCCTACAAATCACCAGTCATATATTCTACACTACACCCCCCCCTCCCCCCCCCCCCCAGGTCCAGACTGCCATCATGGTAGGAGAGACCTTGGTTTTGAACACATAAACACACACACACACACACACACACACACACACCTTGAGTGGTGTTTGAGCAGTATATCCATCAAGGTGCTGCTCTCTACCCGGCAGGGAGTTCGACCCTAATGGATAGAACAGTGTGTGTGTGTGTGTGTGTGTGTGTGTGTGTGTGTGTGTGTGTGTGTGTGTGTGTGTGTGTGTGTGTGTGTGTGTATACAGTGCAGACATCATACAAAGGTAAAAGTAGCGATTAATACTTTTTTGAGGTCTGTTTGGTTTCGGTTCGATTATTGAAACGTTATCTGGGTTTTTGGTTTTGATTCAATAATATTTTTGCCATTAAATCTTATTTGACAGGATTTATTCTGTATCTTACCTGACTGAATTGTCTCTACTCTCCCCCTCCCTCTCTCTATTCTCTCCATTTCCCCCTCCCTCCCTCCCTCCCTCCCTCCCTCCCTCTACTCTCTCTCCTCTCTCCTCTCCCTCTCTCTCTCTCCACCCACCTCTCCCTTTCTCCCTCCCTCTCTCTCTCCTCTCCCTCTCCCTCTCCTCTCCTCTCCTCTCCTCTCCTATCCTCTCCTCTCTCTCTCCTCTCTCCCCTCCCCCTCTCTCCTC
>NW_027261135.1:362500-370000 GCF_045791955.1 Oncorhynchus clarkii lewisi | reverse complement strand
CCCTACATCTCTCCTCCTGTGTTCTCTAGTAGTCTCCCATCTAACCCCTACATCTCTCCTCCTGTGTTCTCTAGTATCCTCCCATCTAACCCCTACATCTCACCTCTCCTCCTGCGTTCTCTAGTAGTCTCCCGTCTAACCCCTACATCTCACTCCTCTCCTCCTGCGTTATCTAGTAGTCTCCTATCTAACCCCTACATCTCTCTCCTCTCCTCCTGCGCTCTCTCGTAGTCTCATATCTAACCCCTACATCTCTCTCCTCTCCTCCTGTGTTCTCTAGTAGTCTCCCATCTAACCCCTACATCTCTCCTCCTGTGTTCTCTAGTAGTCTCCCATCTAACCCCTACATCTCTCCTCCTGTGTTCTCTAGTATCCTCCCATCTAACCCCTACATCTCTCCTCTCCTCATGTGTTTTCTAGTAGTCTCCCATCTAAACCCTACATCTCTCCTCTCCTCCTGCATTCTCTAGTAGTCTCCCGTCTAACCCCTACATCTCTCTCCTCTCCTCCTGGGTTCTCTAGTAGTCTTCCGTCTAACCCCTAAATCTCTCCTCCTGTGTTCTCTAGTAGTCTCCCGTCTAACCCCTACATCTCTCCTCTCCTCCTGCGTTCTCTAGTAGTCTCCCGTCTAACCCCTACATCTCTAATCTCCTCCTGCGTTCTCTAGTAGTCTCCCGTCTAACCCCTACATCTCTCCTCTCCTCCTGTGTTCTCTAGTAGTCTCCCGTCGAACCCCTACATCTCTCCTCTCCTCCTGCGTTCTCTAGTAGTCTTCCATCTAACCCCTACATCTCTCCTCTCCTCCTGTGTTCTCTTGTAGTCTCCCGTCTAACCCCTACATCTCTCCTCTCCTCCTGTGTTCTCTAGTAGTCTCCCATCTAACCACTACATCTCTCCTCCTGCGTTCTCTAGTAGTCTCCCGTCTAACCCCTACATCTCTCTCCTCTCCTCCTGGGTTCTCTAGTAGTCTTCCGTCTAACCCCTAAATCTCTCCTCCTGTGTTCTCTAGTAGTCTCCCGTCTAACCCCTACATCTCTCCACTCCTCCTGCGTTCTCTAGCAGTCTCCCGTCTAACCCATACATCTCTCCTCCTGTGTTCTCTAGTAGTCTCCCGTCTAACCCCTACATCTCTCCTCTCCTCCTGTGTTCTCTAGTAGTCTCCCGTCTAACCCCTACATCTCTCCTCTCCTCCTGTGTTCTCTAGTAGTCTCCCGTCTAACCCCTACATCTCTCCTCTCCTCCTGTGTTCTCTAGTAGTCTCCCATCTAACCCCTACATCTCTCCTCCTGTGTTCTCTAGTAGTCTCCCGTCTAACCCCTACATCTCTCCTCTCCTCCTGTGTTCTCTAGTAGTCTCCCATCTAACCCCTACATCTCTCCTCTCCTCCTGTGTTCTCTAGTAGTCTCCCATCTAACCCCTACATCTCTCCTCTCCTCCTGTGTTCTCTAGTAGTCTCCCGTCTAACCCCTACATCTCTCCTCCTGTGTTCTCTAGTAGTCTCCCATCTAACCCCTACATCTCTCCTCATGTGTTCTCTAGTAGTCTCCCATCTAACCCCTACATCTCTCCTCCTGTGTTCTCTAGTAGTCTCCCGTCTAACCCCTACATCTCTCCTCTCCTCCTGTGTTCTCTAGTAGTCTCCCGTCTAACCCCTACATCTCTCCTCCTGTGTTCTCTAGTAGTCTCCCGTCTAACCCCTACATCTCTCCTCTCCTCCAGATTGCGTGTGCCGTCTTCGCGGCCCTGCTCCATTTCTTCTTCCTGTCTGCGTTTACCTGGATGTTCCTAGAGGGGGTTCAGCTGTACATCATGCTAGTGGAGGTGTTTGAATCAGAGCACTCCAGAACCAAGTACTTCTACCTGGCTGGGTACGGGGTTCCTGCTGTTATAGTGGCCGTCTCCGCTGCAGTGGACTACAGGAGCTACGGCACAGACAGAGTGTGAGTAGGGAGGGAGGGAGGGAGGGGGGGAGGGGGAGGGGGAGGGAGGGGGAGGGGGGAGGGGGGGGGGTGGGGGGGGGGTGGGGGGAGGGGTGGGGGGGGGGAGGGGGTTGGAGGGAGGGAGGGAGGGAGGGGGATGGGGGGGAGGGAGGGAGAGGGGGGGGAGGGAGGGAGAGGGGGGGAGGGAGGGAGGGAGGGAGGGGGGGATGGAGGGGGGGGAGGGGGGAGGGAGGGAGGGAGGGGGGAGGGAGGGATATGGTTAACCAGCTGTTATAGTGGACTACAGGAGCTACGGCACAGACAGAGTGTGAGTAGGGAGGGAGTGAGGGAGGAAGGGAGGGAGTGAGTGAGCGAGGGAGGGAGAGAGAGAGGGGGATGGGAGGGAGGGAGGGAGGGATATGTTTAACCAGCTGTTATAGTGACTGTGGGAGGGAGGGAAGGAGGAGGAAGGAGGGGGAGGGGGCATGGGAGGAAGGGATATGGTTAACCAGATGTTATAGTGGCTGTGGGAGGGAGGGAGGGAGGGAGGGAGGGAGGGATATGGTTAACCAGATGTTATAGTGGCTGCTATATTGGACTATGGGAGTTACTGAAAGGACAGTGAGTATATATTGTATAGTAGAGTATTATATAGTATATTAGTATAATATAGTAGTAGTAGTAGTAGTATATGGTAAAGTAGTATAATATAGTATAGTAGTATAATATAGTAAAGTAGTATAGTATAGTATTATAATATAGTATAGTAGTATATTATAGCAGTAGAGTATAATGTAGTATAGTAGTATAATATAGTAAAGTAGTATAGTATAGTATTATAATATAGTATAGTAGTATATTATAGCAGTAGAGTATAATATAGTATTGGAGTATAATATAGTATAGTAGTATAGTATAGTATTATAATATGGTATAGTAGTATAATAAAGTATTATAATATAGTATAGTAGTATAGCATAGTAAAGTAGTATAGTATAGCATAATAATATAGTATAGTAGTATAATATAGTAAAGTAGTATATTATAGCAGTAGAGTATAGTAGTATAGTATAGTATTATAATATAGTATAGTAGTATATTATAGCAGTAGAGTATAATATAGTATAGTAGCATAATATAGTAAAGTAGTATAGTATAGTATTATAATATAGTATAGTAGTATAATATAGTAAAGTAGTATAATATAGTATAGTATAGTACAGTAGTATAATATAGTATAGTATAGTAGTATAATATAGTATAGTAGTATAGTATAGTATAGTAGTATATTATAGCAGTAGAGTATAATATAGTATAGTATTATAATATAGTAAAGTAGTATAGTATAGTATTATAATATAGTATAGTAGTATAATATAGTAAAGTAGTATAATATAGTATAGTATAGTACAGTAGTATAATATAGTATAGTATCGTAGTATAATATAGTATAGTAGTATAGTATAGTATTATAATATAGTATAGTAGTATAATATAGTAAAGTAGTATAATATAGTAAAATAGTATATATAGTATAGTAGTATATTATAGCAGTAGAGTATAATATAGTATTGTAGTATAATATAGTATAGTAGTATAATATAGGAAATATAGCAAAGTAGTATAGAATAGTGTACAGTATAGTGCACTATAGTAGTATAGTGTATTATAGTATTACAATATAGTATTGTAGTATGTTATAGTATAGTATAATATAGTAGAGTATTGTTTTGTATAGTAAAGTATAGTATAGTATAGTGGTATATCACAGTAATATAGTGTGGTAGTACAGTATGGTATTATTGTTTGGTATTATAGTACCATACTATACTTGTATTGTATAGTGTAATATATATAATACTAGTATAATATAGTATAGTATAGTATAGTGGTATAGCAGTTTAGTATAGTATAATATATAATAATAATATAGTGTAGTAGTACAGTATGGTATTATTGTTTGGTAGTATAGTACCATACTATACTTTTATTGTATAGTATAATATATATAATACCAGTATAATATAGTATAGTATAGTATAGTGGTATAGCAGTTTAGTATAGTATAATATTTAAAAGTAGTATAGTATAGTGGTGTAGAGTAATATAGTAGTTTAGTATAGTATCTTTGTGGGCCACTAGGACCATCACACGTACTCACACACACACACAAACACACACACACACACACACACACACACACGGCAGCATTTAACCGTCAGGCAACACCAAGCAGGATTCCACATCAGATCAATATTTGATCAAATATCCCTAATTTAAATATTAGGTTCTAGATTCAGAAGTAGAGTTCATCAATAATTCCAGTCGAGCTCAGCTCAACAAAGACCTGTAAACACAAGACTGTACCATAGAACTAGGTGGAACAGAACTGTGCCCACAGAGGAACGCCCTCCCACCCCATCCTCACCTTTTATCACTAAGGTATGAAATCTCACTGGCGCCACCTGTCAGTGTAGCAGACTGGATCTAACAGGCTCACTGGAGCCCAATCGACTTTGGCAGCTTTTACTCTGAGACTGAGGAAGTGTCCCCCCATCCCCCACCCCACCCCCCCTCCCCAATGAAGCACATTAATGATGTTGTGAACGTGGGTTTGCTGTACAAACTCGTACTATTCTAAAAAGTGACGCTGGCTCAGCGCGGAGCCCGGAATGACTGGCCAGTCGCACTTAAGTCCCATTCAGGGCCCATTATAAAAGGTGAAACTGACCCAGATTGATTGGCCAGTCGCATTGACTCTCATTGAGAGGCCATTCTAAAGGTGATTCTGGCTCAGCTGAGAGCCAGAATGACTGGCCAGTCGCACTGAGTCTAATTCAGGGCCCATTATAAAATGTGACACTAGCTCTGCTAGAGCCGTTGTGGAGGTCACAGTGGCTCAGCCCAGACCCATAATGGAGCTCTGTCTAATGTGGCAGAAATTGGAAGATGAATAATTCAACTAGCAGGTCATGAATCAGTCGGCCATTTAAACCAGCTTAACACACACACACACACACACACACAGAGAGAGAGAGAAAGTCATCTGAGTGGAGCTCCCTTGTGTTGTGATGAATTGATAAGTAAAGATATTCAGGGTTATTTAATATACCATGTGTCTGGTAACATATTTTACTACCACTTTTAACCTGTGTGTGTGTGTGTGTGTGTGTGTGTGTGTGTGTGTGTGTGTGTGTGTGTGTGTGTGTGTGTGTGTGTGTGTGTGTGTGTGTGTGTGTGTGTGTGCACACTCTTGTCCTTTTCACCTTGTCCCAGTAATTTATCTACTTCATAAATACTGCTAGCGAGGGTTGCACCTATAACTCACTATTTAAAGAAACACACACACACTACAATGTCATATGGAGATCTAGGCGATGTCATATCTCTACACCTGGAGATAGCAGTGATGTCATATATCTATGTCTGGAGATAGCAGTGATGTCATATCTCTACGTCTGGAGATAGCAGTGATGTCATATCTCTACACCTGGAGATAGCAGTGATAGCATATCTCTATGTCTGGAGATAGCGTTGATGTCATGTCTCTACATCTGGAGATAGCAGTGATGTCATATATCTATGTCTGGAGATAGCGTTGATGTCACATCTCTATGTCTGGAGATAGCAGTGATGTCATATCTCTACATCTGGAGATAGCAGTGATGTCATGTCTCTACATCTGGAGATAGCAGTGATGTCATGTCTCTACACCTGGAGATAGCGTTGATGTCATGTCTCTACATCTGGAGATAGCAGTGATGTCATGTCTCTACATCTGGAGATAGCGTTGATGTCATGTCTCTACATCTGGAGATAGCAGTGATGTCATGTCTCTACACCTGGAGATAGCGTTGATGTCATGTCTCTACATCTGGAGATAGCAGTGATGTCATGTCTCTACATCTGGAGATAACGTTGATGTCATATCTCTACATCTGGAGATAGCGTTGATGTCATGTCTCTACATCTGGAGATAGCAGTGATGTCATATCTCTACATCTGGAGATAGCAGTGATGTCATGTCTCTACATCTGGAGATAGCAGTGATGTCATGTCTCTACATCTGGAGATAGCAGTGATGTCATGTCTCTACATCTGGAGATAGCAGTGATGTCATGTCTCTACATCTGGAGATAGCAGTGATGTCATGTCTCTACATCTGGAGATAGCAGTGATGTCATGTCTCTACATCTGGAGATAGCAGTGATGTCATGTCTCTACATCTGGAGATAGCAGTGATGTCATGTCTCTACATCTGGAGATAACGTTGATGTCATGTCTCTACATCTGGAGATAGCGTTGATGTCATGTCTCTACATCTGGAGATAGCAGTGATGTCATGTCTCTACATCTGGAGATAGCAGTGATGTCATGTCTCTACATCTGGAGATAGCAGTGATGTCATGTCTTTGAACCCTTCAGGGAGGTTTATTTATTTATCAGGCGCTCACCCCTATCTGTCTGTCTGTCTGTCTGTCTGTCTGTCTGTCTGTCTGTCTGTCTGTCTGTCTGTCTCATCTGGGTTATGTATGTTCTGTGTGTATATTCAATCTCTCTCTCTGTCCTGTCGGGTTATGGTAAATCCTCAACCATTCTCTATCCCTCTGTATATAAGGCATGTTTTTTATCCCTCTCCCTCATTCCCTCTCTCCCTCCCGTGCTTACTACTGGGCTTTTGGCATGTCTGATTTATGTTCCCTCTCTCTCTCTGTCTCTCTCTCTCTCTCTCTCTCTCTCTCTCCCCTCTCTCTCTATCTCTCTTCCTCTGTCTCTCTCTCTCTCTCTCTCTCTCTCTCTCTCTCTCTCTCTCTCTCCTCTCTCTTCCTCTCTCTCTCTCTCTCGCTCTCTCCCCCTCTCTCTCTCTCCCCCTCTCTCTCTCTCTATCCCCCTCTCCCCCCCCCCCCCTCTCTCTCTCCCCCCCTCTCTCTCGCTCTCTCTCCCCCCTCTCTATCCCCCCTCTCTCTCTCTCTCCCCCTCTCTCTCTCCCCTCTCCCTCTCTATCTCTCTCCCCCTCTCTCTCTCTCTCCCCTTCTCTCTCTCCCTAACCCCATCTCTCTCCCCTCTCTCTCTCTCTCTCTCTCTCTCTCTCTCTCTCTCTCTCTCTCTCTCTCTCTCGCTCTCTCTCTCTCTCTGTCTCTCCCCCCTCTCTCTCTCCCCCTCTCTTTCTCTCTCCCCCCTCTCTCTCTCTCCCCCCCTTTCTGTCTCTCTCTATCTCTCTCCCTCTCTCTCTCCCTCTCTCTCTGCAGGTGTTGGTTGCGGTTGGACACATATTTTATATGGAGTTTCATAGGCCCTGCCACGCTCATAATAATGGTAAGACACACACACACACACACATACACACACACACACACACACACTGTATATTCCTACTTTGAAAAAGAACTGGGTTTTAAGTAGTGCTTAATCTGTGTGAATGTATGCAGGGACTTTATTATACTGTAAGAAGAGAGAGCTGATACTGTGGCTATATACCTTAATAATAATTATGTTACTGTGGCTATATACCTTAATAATAATTATGTTACTGTGGCTATATACCTTAATAATAATTATGTTACTGTGGCTATATACTTTA
>NW_027261135.1:302500-352500 GCF_045791955.1 Oncorhynchus clarkii lewisi | reverse complement strand
ATACTAGTTTAGTTACATGAACTAGTTTAGTTACATTTACTAGTTTAGTTGGAACCAGTTGATCCTAGTCATTATCCCTTCATTATCCCTTCCATTGCTATTGTGTTCATTAGTACGCTAACAGTGACCTTTCACCTTGTGAAACGCTAACGAGATGACCTCTGTCCTCCTCTTCTCTGTAGATAGTGGGTAATATAATCCATACACTGAATCACCTCCCTCCGTCTCGTCCCACACTCCTCCGTCTCTGCTTTCTCGTCCTCCTCTCCTCTCCTCTAGATTGTGTGTGATATCTGTCATAGATCTACTCTGTCTGCTGGGTCTGACCTCTCTCTCCCCCCCCCCCCTCCTCTCTCTCTCTCTCTCTCTCTCTCTCTCTCTCTCTCTCTCTATCTCTCCCATATCTCCTCTCCTGTCCTCTCTCTCTCTATCTCTCCCTCCTCTCTCTCTCTCCTCTCTCTATCTCTCTCTCTATCTCTCCCTCCTCCTCCTCTATCTCTCCTCTCTCTCCTCTCTCTCTCCTCCTCCTCTATCTTTCCCTCCTCTCTCTCCTCTCTCTCTCCTCCTCCTCTCTCTTTCCCTTCTCTCTCTCTCTCCTCCTCCTCTCTCTCTCCCTTCTCTCTCTCTCTCTCTCTCCTCCTCCTCTCTCTCTCCCTCCTCTCTCTCTCTCTCTCCTCCTCTAGATCGTGGGTGATTGGTGCCATAGCTCTCCTCTGTCTGTTGGGTCTGACCTGGGCGTTTGGTCTGATGTACATCAATGAGAGCACAGTGATCATGGCCTACCTGTTCACCATCTTCAACTCCCTACAGGGCATGTTCATATTCATCTTCCACTGTATACTACAGAAGAAGGTAACACACACACACACACACACACACTCTCACACACACACACACACACTCCCACTACGATAACCACATTTCGAAGCCAAGATTCAGTCCATTGTATAAACATGAGGGTGTTGCCTCTAGCTGTACATGTGGTGTCAATACAATAATGTGCTGTATGTTGTCTGACATGGTTCTGTTGTCTGACATGTTGTTGGATGTTACTCTACGGGACACCTTCAGCAGGCTCACACATCACAAATACTCAGAAAGAGTTGTCCAACAAATGCCTGAACACAATCCAATATTATTCTCCCACACACATCTACTGTTGACGGACCAGAGTGAGTTAGGGGGGGGGGGGGGGGGGGGTTAGATGGTTGATAGCTAGAGGAGGAAGAGTGGGATGGAGGACAGACTAGAGTGGGTTGGGGGGGGGGGGGTTAGATGGTTGATAGCTAGAGGAGGAAGAGTGGGATGGAGGACGGACCAGAGTGAGTTAGGGGGGGGAGGGTTAGATGGTTGATAGCTAGAGGAAGAGTGGGATGGAGGACGGACCAGAGTGGGTTGGGGGGGGGGGGGGGGGGGGTTAGATGGTTGATAGCTAGAGGAGGAAGAGTGGGATGGAGGACAGACTAGAGTGGGTTGGGGGGGGGGGGTTAGATGGTTGATAGCTAGAGGAGGAAGAGTGGGATGGAGGACGGACCAGAGTGAGTTAGGGGGGGGAGGGTTAGATGGTTGATAGCTAGAGGAGGAAGAGTGGGATGGAGGACGGACCAGAGTGGGGGGGGGGGGGGGGGGGGTTAGATGGTTGATAGCTAGAGGAGGAAGAGTGGGATGGAGGACGGACCAGAGTGGGTTGGGGGGGGGGTTTGATGGCTGATAGCTAGAGGAGGAAGAGTGGGATGGAGGACATACCAGAGTGGGTTGGGGGGGGGGGTTAGATGGTTGATAGCTAGAGGAGGAAGAGTGGGATGGAGGACGGACCAGAGTGGGTTGGTGGGGGGGGGGGGGGGGGGGGGGGGTTAGATGGCTGATAGCTAGAGGAGGAAGAGTGGGATGGAGGACGGACCAGAGTGGGTTGGGGGGGGGGGGGGGGTTAGATGGTTGATAGCTAGAGGAGGAGGAGTGGGATGGTGGACAGACCATAGTGAGTCAGGGGGGGTTAGATGGTTGATAGCTAGAGGAGGAGGAGTGGGATGGAGGACAGACCATAGTGGGTTAGGGGGGTTAGATGGTTCTCAACACCTACATTAATATAGGCAGGCTAACACAGCAGAAATAGTCAAATGTGAAATGCCTAAACACCTCCCACACACTTCACTGTTGACAGAACAGATGATGTGAGATGAATCAACCTGTTAATACTCTGTCTGGCTTTTCACCCACAGACACGCTATTGTTCTAGGTCCACAGGGTGTCTGTGTGTGTGTGTGTGTGTGCGTGTGCGTGTGTGTGTGTGCGTGTGCGTGTGTGTGTGTGTGTGTGTGTGTGTCCGGTCATGAGATCAGCTATCTAGGGGAAGACTCATACAATGTTGAGGTTTTCCTTGGCAAAGCCCTCTCAATCTCCCTAGAGACCCTAGAGGCAATGTTCACACACACACACACACACCAACACACAATCCACCACACACACACACAGCTGTGAAAACAGAGCATCTCCAGTCCAAGTCCATCTTTAAAAACATATTCTTTATCTATTTACATTGGCTTGATTAGAATCTACATCTTCCTAACACACCTGTTTCCTTCCTAACACACCTGTTTCCTTCCTAACACACCTGTATCCTTCCTACACTACCTGTATCCTTCCTAACACACCTGTATCCTTCCTAACACCTGTATCCTTCCTAACACCTGTATCCTTCCTAACACACCTGTATCCTTCCTAACACACTTGTGTCCTTCCTAACATACCTGTATCCTTCCTAACACACCTGTATCCTTCCTAACATACCTGTATCCTTCCATAACACACCTGTATCATTCCTAACACACCTGTATCCTTCCTAACACACCTGTATCCTTCCTAACACACCTGTATCATTCCATAACACACCTGTATCCTTCCATAACACACCTGTATGCTTCCTAACACACCTGTATCCTTCCTAACACACCTGTATCCTTCCTAACATACCTGTATCCTTCCATAACACACCTGTATCATTCCTAACACACCTGTATCCTTCCTAACACACCTGTATCCTTCCTAACACACCTGTATCATTCCATGACACACCTGTATCCTTCCATAACACACCTGTATGCTTCCTAACACACCTGTATCCTTCCTAACACACCTGTATCCTTCCTAACATACCTGTATCCTTCCATAACACACCTGTATGCTTCCTAACACACTTGTGTCCTTCCTAACATACCTGTATGCTTCCTAACACACCTGTATCCTTCCTAACACACCTGTATCCTTCCTAACACACCTGTATCCTTCCTAACACACCTTTATCCTTCCTAACACCTGTATCCTTTCTAACACACCTGTATCCTTCCTAACACCCGTATCCTTCCTAACACACCTGTATCCTTCCTAACACACCTGTATCCTTCCATAACACTGCTGTATCCTACCTAACACTTGTATCCTTCCTAACACACCTGTTTCCCTCCATAACACAGCTGTATCCTTCCTAACATCTGTATCCTTCCTAACACACCTGTTTCCCTCCATAACACAGCTGTATCCTTCCTAACACACATGTTTCCCTCCATAACACACCTGTTTCCCTCCATAACACACCTGTTTCCCTCCATAACACAGCTGTATCCTTCCATAACACACCTGTATCCTTCCTAACACACCTGTTTCCCTCCATAACACAGCTGTATCCTTCCTAATACCTGTATCCTTCCTAACACCTGTATCCTTCCTAACACACCTGCTTCCTTCCTAACACACCTGTATCCTTTCTAACATACCTGTTTCCCTCCATAACACACCTGTATCCTTCCTAACACACCTGTATCCTTCCTAACACACCTGTATCCTTCCTAACACCTGTATCCTTCCTAACACCTGTATCCTTCCTAACACCTGTATCCTTCCTAACACCTGTATCCTTCCTAACACCTGTGTCCTTCCTAACACACCTGTTTCCTTCCTAACACACCTGTATCCTTCCTAACACCTGTATCCTTCCTAACACCTGTTTCCCTCCATAACACACGTTTCCCTCCATAACACACCTGTTTCCCTCCATAACACACCTGTATCCTTCCTAACACGCCTGTATCCTTCCTAACACACCTGTTTCCCTCCATAACACACCTGTTTCCTTCCTAACACACCTGTTTCCCTCCATAACACACCTGTTTCCTTCCTAACACACCTGTATCCTTCCTAACACACCTGTTTCCCTCCATAACACACCTGTTTTCCTCCATAACACACCTGTATCCTTCCTAACACACCTGTATCCTTCCTAACACACCTGTATCCTTCCATAACACTGCTGTATCCTTCCTAACACCTGTATCCTTCCTAACACACCTGTTTCCCTCCATAACACAGCTGTGTCCTTCCTAACATCTGTATCCTTCCTAACACACCTGTTTCCCTCCATAACACAGCTGTATCCTTCCTAACACCTGTATCCTTCCTAACACACCTGTTCCCTCCATAACACAGCTGTATCCTTCCTAACACACCTGTTTCCCTCCATAACACACCTGTTTCCCTCCATAACACACCTGTTTCCCTCCATAACACAGCTGTATCCTTCCATAACACACCTGTATCCTTCCTAACACCTGTATCCTTCCTAACACCTGTTTCCTTCCTAACCGACCTGTTTCCTTCCTAACACACCTGTATCCTTCCTAACACCTGTATCCTTCCTAACACGCATGTATCCTTCCTAACACACCTGTTTCCCTCCATAACACACCTGTTTCCCTCCATAACACACCTGTATCCTTCCTAACACACCTGTTTCCCTCCATAACACACCTGTATCCTTCCTAACACACCTGTATCCTTCCTAACACACCTGTTTCCCTCCATAACACACCTGTTTCCATCCATAACACACCTGTATCCTTCCTAACACACCTGTATCCTTCCATAACACACCTGTATCCTTCCTAACACACCTGTATCCTTCCATAACACACCTGTATCCTTCCTAACACACCTGTATCCTTTCTAACACACCTGTTTCCCGCCATAACACACCTGTTTCCATCCATAACACCTGTATCCTTCCTAACACACCTGTATCCTTCCTAACACACCTGTTTCCCTCCATAACACACCTGTTTTCATCCATAACACACCTATTTCCCTCCATAACACACCTGCTTCCTTCCTAACACACCTGTATCCTTTCTAACATACCTGTTTCCCTCCATAACACACCTGTATCCTTCCTAACACACCTGTATCCTTCCTAACACACCTGTATCCTTCCTAACACACCTGTATCCTTCCTAACACCTGTATCCTTCCTAACACCTGTATCCTTCCTAACACCTGTATCCTTCCTAACACCTGTATCCTTCCTAACACCTGTGTCCTTCCTAACACACCTGTTTCCTTCCTAACACACCTGTATCCTTCCTAACACCTGTATCCTTCCTAACACCTGTTTCCCTCCATAACACACGTTTCCCTCCATAACACACCTGTTTCCCTCCATAACACACCTGTATCCTTCCTAACACGCCTGTATCCTTCCTAACACACCTGTTTCCCTCCATAACACACCTGTTTCCTTCCTAACACACCTGTTTCCCTCCATAACACACCTGTTTCCTTCCTAACACACCTGTATCCTTCCTAACACACCTGTTTCCCTCCATAACACACCTGTTTTCCTCCATAACACACCTGTATCCTTCCTAACACACCTGTATCCTTCCTAACACACCTGTATCCTTCCATAACACTGCTGTATCCTTCCTAACACCTGTATCCTTCCTAACACACCTGTTTCCCTCCATAACACAGCTGTATCCTTCCTAACATCTGTATCCTTCCTAACACACCTGTTTCCCTCCATAACACAGCTGTATCCTTCCTAACACCTGTATCCTTCCTAACACACCTGTTCCCTCCATAACACAGCTGTATCCTTCCTAACACACCTGTTTCCCTCCATAACACACCTGTTTCCCTCCATAACACACCTGTTTCCCTCCATAACACAGCTGTATCCTTCCATAACACACCTGTATCCTTCCTAACACCTGTATCCTTCCTAACACCTGTTTCCTTCCTAACACACCTGTTTCCTTCCTAACACACCTGTATCCTTCCTAACACCTGTATCCTTCCTAACACGCCTGTATCCTTCCTAACACACCTGTTTCCCTCCATAACACACCTGTTTCCCTCCATAACACACCTGTATCCTTCCTAACACACCTGTTTCCCTCCATAACACACCTGTATCCTTCCTAACACACCTGTATCCTTCCTAACACACCTGTTTCCCTCCATAACACACCTGTTTCCATCCATAACACACCTGTATCCTTCCTAACACACCTGTATCCTTCCATAACACACCTGTATCCTTCCTAACACACCTGTATCCTTCCATAACACACCTGTATCCTTCCTAACACACCTGTATCCTTTCTAACACACCTGTTTCCCGCCATAACACACCTGTTTCCATCCATAACACCTGTATCCTTCCTAACACACCTGTATCCTTCCTAACACACCTGTTTCCCTCCATAACACACCTGTTTTCATCCATAACACACCTATTTCCCTCCATAACACACCTTTATCCTTCCTAACACACCTGTTTCCCTCCATAACACCTCTGTGTGTCCCTGTCTCCCCTCTCCAGGTGCGTAAGGAGTATGGGAAGTGTTTGCGTTCCCACTGCTGCAGTGGTAAGAGTGTAGAGACCTCCATCTCGTCCTCTGGAAAGAACCACACCACGTCTCGAACCCCAGGACGATACTCCACGGGGTCGCAGGTCATCTTGCCTGCCTGTACACCTGGACGCTACTCCACAGAAGACTCCCAGGTGAGACCAGGTCCAGCACACCCGTTGGACTAACCTACAGTACAATCAGATTCAGCTTTAACTCTGACTTCTGATTCTAGAAGTCTTGGAATGTTATCTTGGAAAGTCACCTTGGAAAGTCACCTTTTATCCCTGTCTCTCTCTCTCTCTACCTTCCCCCTTCCTTCTCTCCTCCCCTCTTTCCCTCCCTCCCCCCTTCATTCTCTCCTTCCCTTCATCCCCCTTCCTTCTCTCCCTCCCTCTCCTCTCCTCCCCTCTTCCTTCTCTCCCTCCCTCTCCTTTCCTCCCCTCTTCCCTGCCTCCCCCTTCCTTCTCTCCTTCCCTCTCCTCCCCTCTTCCCTCCCTCCCCCTTCCTTCTCTCCTTCCCTCTCCTCCCTCCTTCCCTCTCCTCCCCTCTTCCCTCCCTCCCTCCCTCCCTCCCTCCCCCTTCCTTCCCTCCTTCCCTCTCCTCCCCTCTTCTCTCCCTCCCTCCCTCCCTCCCCCTTCCTTCCCTCCTTCCCTCTCCTCCCCTCTTCCCTCCGTCCCTCCCTCCCCCCTCCTTCTCTCCTTCCCTCTCCTCCCCTCTTCCCTCCCTCCCCCTTCCTTCTCTCCCTCCCTCCCTCCCCCTTCCTTCTCTCCCTCCCCCATTCATCCCTCCCTCCCTCGCTCCCCCATTCATCCCTCCATCAGAGTCGTATCAGGAGGATGTGGAACGATACAGTGAGGAAACAGGAGTCATCCTTTATGACAGGAGACATCAACAGCTCAGCCACACTCAACAGAGGTAACCAAGGATACTACTACCTATTCAGTATAACAATAATACTGTTATTTATAATGCGCTGACAGAGTAAATAGAAGTTTATATAAGTTCCTCTTAATGCTATCGTTAGCCCACTGCTGATGTCACTTCCTCTATGAAGGACAGAAGAGAGGAAGTCTTTGGCATGGCCCACTACACTAAGACTGGCCCTCTACACTAAGACTGGCCCACTACACTAAGACTGGCCCACTGCACTAAGACTGGTCCACTACACTAAGACTGGTCCACTACACTAAGACTGGCCCACTACACTAAGACTGGCCCACTAAGTGTGTGAAGACTGGCCCACTACACTAAGACTGGTCCTCTACACTAAGACTGGTCCTCTACACTAAGACTGGCCCACTACACTAAGACTGGCCCACTACACTAAGACTGGCCCAGTGCACTAAGACTGGCCCACTACACTAAGACTGGCCCACTACACTAAGACTGGCCCAGTGCACTAAGACTGGCCCACTGCACTAAGACTGGCCCACTACACTAAGACTGGCCCACTACACTAAGACTGGCCCACTACACTAAGACTGGCCCACTGCACTAAGACTGGCCCACTACACTAAGACTGGCCCACTACACTAAGACTGGCCCAGTACACTAAGACTGGCCCACTGCACTAAGACTGGCCCACTGCACTAAGACTGGCCCACTACACTAAGACTGGCCCACTACACTAAGACTGGCCCACTGCACTAAGACTGGCTCACTACAATAAGACTGGCCCACTACACTAAGACTGGCCCACTAAGTGTGTGAAGACTGGCCCACTACACTAAGACTGGCCAAGTACACTAAGACTGGCCCAGTACACTAAGACTGGCCCACTACACTAAGACTGGCCCACTACATTAAGACTGGCCCAATACACTAAGACTGGCCCACTACACTAAGACTGGCCCACTTCACTAAGACTGTCCCACTACACTAAGACTGGCCCACTGCACTAAGACTGGCCCACTACACTAAGACTGGCCCACTACACTAAGACTGGCCCACTACACTAAGACTGTCCCACTACACTAAGACTGGCCCACTGCACTAAGAATGGCCCACTACACTAAGACTGGCCCACTATTCCCTATAACTGGGGCAGATGGCTAGTTATTCCTGTTATTTATTCCCTATAACTGGGGCAGATGGCTAGCTATTCCAGTTATTTATTCCCTATAACTGGGGCAGATGGATAGTTATTCCAGTTAGTTATTCCCTATAACTGGGGCAGATGGCTAGTTATTCCAGTTATTTATTCCCTATAACTGGGGCAGATGGCTAGTTATTCCAGTTATTTATTCCCTATAACTGGGGCAGATGGCTAGTTATTCCAGTTATTTATTCCCTATAACTGGGGCAGATGGCTAGCTATTCCAGTTATTTATTCCATGTGACTGTATAATGGAGCAACAGTGCTACCTATTGAAACAGATGAACCAGACTCTGACTCTTCATCTTATTCCTCCTAGTCTGACCAGTCTGACCAGTCTAACCTGTCTAACCAGTCTGACCAGTCTGACCAGTCTAACCAGTCTGACCAGTCTAACCTGTCTAACCAGTCTGACCAGTCTGACCAGTCTAACCAGTCTGACCAGTCTAACCTGTCTGACCAGTCTGACCAGTCTGACCTCTCCAACCAGTCTGACCAGTCTGACCAGTCTGACCTCTCCAACCAGTCTGACCAGTCTAACCAGTCTGACCAGTGTAACCAGTCTGACCAGTGTGACCAGTCTGACCAGTCTAACCAGTCTGACCAGTCTGACAGTCTATCCAGTCTGACCAGTCTAACCAGTCTGACCAGTCTGACCAGTCTAACCAGTCTGACCTGTCTAACCAGTCTGACCAGTCTAACCAGTCTGACCAGTCTAACCAGTCTGACAAGTCTAACCAGTCTGACCAGTCTGACCAGTGGTCTTTCTATATTTGTTTTGTATCTACATCTGTGTTTTTACATGTACATTGATTGATTGATTGATTGATTGATTGATCTTTAAGCTACAACAAAATATAAATGACATATATTTTTCCAAACGAATCCAATCGGTTACGGCTCCAAACACACCGACAGCGTCATGACATCCAGATGATGCTTGTGTACTAGTCTGAGCAATGAAGCTGCCGGCGTGTTGGAAGCGTTCGTTAGTTTTACGCCCGTTACTGAAATGGTTGTTCCCAGTTTAAATGGCTTTACAATCTCCTCACAATGGTTCCAGCCCTGACAGTCATTATGAATGCAGGATATTGGGATATTTCCTAACTCTGGCTGGGATTCAGTCATTATGAATGCAGGATATTGGGATATTTCCTAACCCTGGCTGGGATTCAGTCATTATGAATGCAGGATATTGGGATATTTCCTAACTCTCGCTGAGTTCAGTCATTATGAATGCAGGATATTGGGATATTTCCTAACTCTCGCTGAGTTCAGTCATTATGAATGCAGGATATTGGGATATTTCCTAACTCTGGCTGGGTTCAGTCATTATGAATGCAGGATATTGGGCTATTTCCTAACCCTGGCTGGGATTCAGTCATTATGAATGCAGGATATTGGGATATTTCCTAACTCTGGCTGGATTCAGTCATTATGAATGCAGGATATTGGGATATTTCCTAACTCTGGCTGGGATTCCAATAGGAATTACAAGTCACTCTGTGATTCAGCATAATGTGACATGCAGGTAGGGTTGCAAATTATCCTGTAACTTTCCCACATTTCACAGGTTTTCCAGAAATCCTGTTTGGAAAATTCAGAGTAACGGCAGGGAATAAGCAGGAAATCCTTGGGAAATGTACCATAACAATCCTACTTGCCGGACCTGATGTGTCCCGTAAACCATGTGTTTGAGACCACTGAATTATGGTGTGAGCTAGGCCTCAAACAAGGTCTTATGAGATACATTATGTAATGTAACGGCATCTCAGTGCTAGAGGCGTCACTACAGTACCTGGTTCGAATCCAGGCTGTATCACAACCGGCCGTGATTGGGAGTCCCATAGAGCGGCGCACAATTGGCCCACCGCCGTCCAGGTTTGGCCCGGGGGTAGGCCGTCATTGTAAATAATAATTTGTTCTTAACCGACTTGCCTAGTTAAATAAAAGTTAAATAAAATAAAATAAAACGTAAGAGTTTAAGACAATACCTAGGATCTAACTTGGTGAAGGTCACAGGACTGAACATGAACAAATGCAACGACCATGTCTCTGACTAACACATACAGTCATGGGTGGTTACTCTACAATTCACTAGAGAAAGGCTGCAGGAATGACTGGCAAGCTTATGTCTGTCTGGGGTGTTCACTTCAACTGTGTTTGCCTGATTGATTTACATGTCTTCTCTGTCTCTTCCTTTCATGCTCTCTCTCACACCCACTCTATCACTACACTCCTCTCTTTCTCTCTCTGTCTCTCTCTTTCTCTGTCTCTCTCTGTCTCTCTCTCTCTCTGTCTCTCTGTCTCTCTGTCTCTGTCTCTCTGTCTCTCTGTCTCTCTCTCTCTCTGTCTCTCTCTCTCTCTCTCTGTCTCTCTGTCGCTCTCTCTCCCTCTCTTTCTCTCTCTGTCTCTCTCTGTCTCTCTCTCTCTCTGTCTCTCTCTCTCTCTGTCTCTCTCTCTCTCTCTCTCTCTGTCTCTCTGTCTCTCTCTCTCTCTGTCTCTCTCTCTGCCTCCACTAGGAGCGATGGCTAATCATCTGTTAACTAATACTCTCCTTCATCCCCATGGTTCTAACCATCGTTATAACTCTCTGCTGGGGGACACCAACCACCAAGCAGTCTGTAACAACCCCAACGTGGCTGGCATGTACAACACACAAGGTGTGACACACACATTCCTATGTATAACCTATGATCCCTATTTCCCACTTCATTTTAATGATTGTTCTTTTTGTGAAGAAGTTTGATCACTTTTGATCACTTCCTGCACTTTATTGTTTTGAGTTATTGTTTCACTGGACTTGCAAATGATCACATTCTTCTTGACCCTTGACCCTTGGACTGTGCAAATGCATTTCACTTTTCACATTTTTTTTTACAAATATATAATTGATTTTGATGGGTCCTTGATTCTAAAAATGGCCGCCACTGCTCATGATTCTGTCTGCATGCCTGTGAAAATGACTCCCAGATGAGACCAACCAATCATGTTGTGAGATATCACCGGCCTGTCCCATTGGTCATTGGTCTCAAAACACATACGTTTTAACTTAAGTTATTTAGTTCACCTTTTAGATTTATGACCTAAACGTTTAAGTTATCAGTCTCAGATTCAACGTAAACATTAACGACTCATCTGGGATCTATGAGTGCTTGTGCTGTTTGGTGGGATTCTCTGTCTGTTTTATGAGCTATGAATGCTCTATGAATGCTCTATGAGTGGTTTATGAATGCTCTATGAATGCTCAATGAGTGCTCTTTGAGTGCTCTGAGTGCTCTATGAATGCTATATGAGTGCTCTTTGAGTGCTCTATGAATGCTCTATGAGTGCTATATGAATACTTTATGAATGCTATATGGGTGCTCTATGAGTGCTCTATGAATGCTCTATGAATGCTCAATGAGTGCTCTATGAATGCTCTATGAGTGCTCTATGAATGTTATATGAGCGCTCTATGAATGCTATATGAGCGCTCTATGAATGCTCTATGAGTGCTCTATGAGTGCTCTATGAATGCTCTATGAATGCTTTATGAGTGCTCTATGAATGCTATATGAGCGCTCTATGAATGCTCTATGAGTGCTCTATGAGTGCTCTATGAATACTTTATGAATGCTCTATGAATGCTTTACGAGTGCTCTATGAATGCTCTTTGAGTGCTCTATGAATGCTCTATGAATGCTCTATGAGTGCTCTTTGAGTGCTCTATGAATGCTCTATGAATGCTCTATGAGTGCTCTATGAATACTTTATGAATGCTTTATGAGTGCTCTATGAATGCTATATGGGTGCTCTATGAGTGCTCTATGAATGCTCTATGAATGCTCAATGAGTGCTCTATGAATGCTATATGAGTGCTCTATGAATGTTATATGAGCGCTCTATGAATGCTATATGAGCGCTCTATGAGTGCTCTATGAATGCTCTATGAGTGCTCTATGAATGCTCTATGAATGCTCTATGAGTGCTCTATGAATGCTATATGAGCGCTCTATGAATGCTCTATGAGTGCTCTATGAGTGCTCTATGAATGCTCTATGAATGTTCTATGAGTGCTCTATGAATGCTCTACGAATGCTCTACGAATGCTCTGTGTGTTTTGTGTTGTTGTGTTATGCTTTTCGTCTGGTAAAGGTTTGTGCGCTTGCCGTATTGCATCATCTGTTTTCAGCGTTTTACGTGGGTTCTGTTCATTAGTGTTGTTAGTATGTGACGTCGTTGTACTGTGGGAGAAGTTGGATTGATCCTGAAGACAGAACATGTGAACCGTTCAGTTTGTAACCAAACGCAGTAGACTGGGTGTTGAAGACGAGGCCTTACTACTAAACACGATACCATTCATTGTGTGTTTACTCCTTTCTCCATACACACTGTTTTTGTATCTATCTGTGTCTGTCTTTACTCACGGTTTTGTGTTTCTCTCTGTTTCTCTCTCACGCTGTCCCATAGCCCCCTACCGAGACACAAGTAATCACCTTTACTACACCGAACATCTGATATCAACCTACCACTATGGATGTCAAATAAGCTTACAAATACCTAGCTATTTACTACACCGAACATCTGATATCAACCTACCACTATGGATGTCAAATACGCTTACAAATACCTAGCTATTTACTACACCGAACAATATTTACTACACCGAACATCTGATATCAACCTACCACTATGGATGTCAAATACGCTTACAAATACCTAGCTATTTACTACACCGAACAATATTTACTACACCGAACATCTGATATCAACCTACCACTATGGATGTCAAATACGCTTACAAATACCTAGCTATTTACTACACCGAACATCTGATATCAACCTACCACTATGGATGTCAAATACGCTTACAAATACCTAGCTATTTACTACACCGAACAATATTTACTATACCGAACATCTGATATCAACCTACCACTATGGATGTCAAATACGCTTACAAATACCTAGCTATTTACTACACCGAACAATATTTACTATACCGAACATCTGATATCAACCTACCACTATGGATGTCAAATACGCTTACAAATACCTAGCTATTTACTACACCGAACAATATTTACTACACCGAACAATATTTACTACACCGAACAATATTTACTACACCGAACAATATTTACTACACCGAACAATATTTACTATACCAAACAATATTTACTACACCGAACAATATTTACTATACCGAACAATATTTACTACACCAAACAATATTTACTATACCGAACAATATTGACTATACCGAACAATATTTACTACACCAAACAATATTTACTATACCGAACAATATTTACTATACCGAACAATATTTACTACACTGAACAATATTTACTATACTGAACAATATTTACTATACCGAACAATATGAACAATATTTACTATACCGAACAATACCGAACAATATTTACTATACCGAACAATATTTACTATACCAAACAATATTTACTATACCAAACAATATTTACTATACCAAACAATATTTACTATACCAAACAATATTTACTATACCGAACAATATTTACTATACCAAACAATATTTACTATACCGAACAATATTTACTATACCGAACAATACCGAACAATACCGAACAATATTTACAATACCGAACAATATTTACTATACCGAACAATATTTACTATACCGAACAATATTTACTATACCAAACAATATTTACTATACCGAACAATACCGAACAATATTTACTACACCAAACAATATTTACTATACCAAACAATATTTACTACACCGAACAATATTTACTACACCGAACAATATTTACTACACCGAACAATATTTACTATACCGAACAATATTTACTATACCGAACAATACCGAACAATATTTATTACACCGAACAATACCGAACAATATTTACTATACCAAACAATATTTACTATACCGAACAATATTTACTATACCGAACAATATTTACTATACCGAACATCTGATATCAACCTACCACTATGGATGTCAAATACGCTTACAAATACCTAGCTATTTACTACACCGAACAATATTTACTACACCGAACATCTGATATCAACCTACCACTATGGATGTCAAATACGCTTACAAATACCTAGCTATTTACTACACCGAACAATATTTACTATACCGAACATCTGATATCAACCTACCACTATGGATGTCAAATACGCTTACAAATACCTAGCTATTTACTACACCGAACAATATTTACTACACCGAACATCTGATATCAACCTACCACTATGGATGTCAAATACGCTTACAAATACCTAGCTATTTACTACACCGAACAATATTTACTATACCGAACATCTGATATCAACCTACCACTATGGATGTCAAATACGCTTACAAATACCTAGCTATTTACTACACCGAACAATATTTACTACACCGAACATCTGATATCAACCTACCACTATGGATGTCAAATACGCTTACAAATACCTAGCTATTTACTACACCGAACAATATTTACTATACCGAACATCTGATATCAACCTACCACTATGGATGTCAAATACGCTTACAAATACCTAGCTATTTACTACACCGAACAATATTTACTACACCGAATAATATTTACTACACCGAACAATATTTACTACACCGAACAATATTCACTACACCGAACAATATTTACTATACCAAACAATATTTACTACACCGAACAATATTTACTACACCGAACAATATTTACTATACCGGAACAATATTTACTACACCGAACAATATTTACTATACCGAACAATATTTACTACACCAAACAATATTTACTATACCGAACAATATTTACTATACCGAACAATATTTACTACACCAAACAATATTTACTATACCGAACAATATTTACTATACCGAACAATATTTACTACACCGAACAATATTTACTATACCGAACAATATTTACTATACCGAACAATATGAACAATATTTACTATACCGAACAATACCGAACAATATTTACTATACCAAACAATATTTACTATACCAAACAATATTTACTATACCAAACAATATTTACTATACCAAACAATATTTACTATACCGAACAATATTTACTATACCGAACAATATGAACAATATTTACTATACCAAACAATATTTACTATACCGAACAATATTTACTATACCAAACAATATTTACTATACCAAACAATATTTACTATACCGAACAATATTTACTATACCAAACAATATTTACTATACCGAACAATATTTACTATACCGAACAATATTTACTACACCAAACAATATTTACTACACCGAACAATATTTACTATACCGAACAATATTTACTACTATTCCAAACAATATTTACTATACCAAACAATATTTACTATACCGAACAATATTTACTACACCGAACAATATTTACTATACCGAACAATACCGAACAATATTTACTACACCAAACAATATTTACTATACCAAACAATATTTACTACACCGAACAATATTTACTACACCGAACAATATTTACTACACCGAACAATATTTACTACACCGAACAATATTTACTATACAGAACAATATTTACTATACCGAACAATACCGAACAATATTTATTACACCGAACAATACCGAACAATATTTACTATACCAAACAATATTTACTATACCGAACAATATTTACTATACCGAACAATATTTACTATACCGAACAATATTTATTATACCAAACAATATTTACTATACCGAACAATATTTACTATACCGAACAATATTTACTACACCGAACACCGAACAATATTTACTATACCAAACAATATTTACTATACCGAACAATATTTACTATACCGAACAATATTTACTATACCGAACAATATTTATTATACCAAACAATATTTACTACACCGAACAATATTTACTACACCGAACAATATTTACTATACCGAACAATATTTACTACACCGAACAATATTTACTATACCGAACAATATTTACTACACCGAACAATATTTACTACACCGAACAATATTTACTATACCGAACAATATTTACTACACCGAACAATATTTACTACACCGAACAATATTTACTACACCGAACAATATTTACTACTATACCAAACAATATTTACTATACCGAACAATATTTACTACACCGAACAATATTTACTATACCGAACAATATTTACTACACCGAACAATATTTACTATACCAAACAATATTTACTACACCGAACAATATTTACTATACCGAACAATATTTACTACACCGAACAATATTTACTATACCGAACAATATTTACTACACCGAACAATATTTACTACACCGAACAATATTTACTATACTGAACAATATTTACTACACCGAACAATATTTTTACTATACCGAACAATATTTACTACACCGAACAATATTTACTACACCGAACAATATTTACTATACCGAACAATATTTACTACACCGAACAATATTTACTACACCGAACAATATTTACTACACCGAACACCGAACAATATTTACTATACCGAACAATATTTACTATACTTAACAATATTTACTACACCGAACAATATTTACTACACCGAACAATATTTACTACACCGAACAATATTTACTACACCGAACAATATTTACTATACCGAACAATATTTACTACACCGAACAATATTTACTGTACCGAACAATATTTACTACACCGAACAATATTTACTACACCGAACAATATTTACTACACCGAACAATATTTACTATACCGAACAATATTTACTACACCGAACAATATTTACTACACCGAACAATATTTACTATACCGAACAATATTTACTATACCGAACAATATTTACTACACCGAACAATATTTACTACACCAAACAATATTTACTATACCGAACAATATTTACTATACCGAACAATATTTACTATACCGAACAATATTTACTACACCGAACAATATTTACTATACCGAACAATATTTACTACACCGAACAATATTTACTACACCGAACAATATTTACTACACCGAACACCGAACAATATTTACTATACCGAACAATATTTACTATACCGAACAATATTTACTACACCGAACAATATTTACTACACCGAACAATATTTACTACACCGAACAATATTTACTATACCGAACAATATTTACTACACCGAACAATATTTACTACACCGAACAATATTTACTACACCGAACAATATTTACTATACCGAACAATATTTACTACACCGAACAATATTTACTACACCGAACAATATTTACTATACCGAACAATATTTACTACACCGAACAATATTTACTACACCGAACAATATTTACTATACCGAACAATATTTACTATACCGAACAATATTTACTACACCGAACAATATTTACTATACCGAACAATATTTACTACACCGAACAATATTTACTATACCGAACAATATTTACTATACCGAACAATATTTACTATACCGAACAATATTTACTATACCGAACAATATTTACTATACCGAACAATATTTACTATACCGAACAATATTTACTACACCGAACAATATTTACTACACCGAACAATATTTACTACACCGAACAATATTTACTATACCGAACAATATTTACTATACCGAACAATATTTACTACACCGAACAATATTTACTACACCGAACAATATTTACTACACCGAACAATATTTACTATACCGAACAATATTTACTATACCGAACAATATTTACTACACCGAACAATATTTACTATACCGAACAATATTTACTACACCGAACAATATTTACTATACCGAACAATATTTACTACACCGAACAATATTTACTATACCGAACAATATTTACTACACCGAACAATATTTACTACACCGAACAATATTTACTATACCGAACAATATTTACTACACCGAACACCGAACAATATTTACTACACCGAACAATATTTACTACACCGAACAATATTTACTACACCGAACAATATTTACTACACCGAACAATATTTACTACACCAAACAATATTTACTACACCGAACAATATTTACTACACCGAACAATATGAACAATAGACAATTTAAAGTTTTATTGCTTAACTTTGTTTCTTCTAATAATTGCGTTTGTTTACCGTTTTCCACAGAGGGAATCCTAAACAACGCGCGAGACACCAGCGTCATGGATACGCTCCCTCTCAACGGTAACCACGGCAACAACTACAGCGCGGCGAGCGGCGACTACCTCGGCGACGGCGTCCAGATTCTGGAACGAGGCGGCGTCGGCGGTTACAGTACCTACGGCAACCACAAGGAGACGACGACGACGTTAGAAAAGCAGATCCTCAGAGAGTTAACGTCCAACTACGCCCCTTCCTACTTGAACAACCACCAACGCTCGGCGACCACCGAACGCAACCACAACCTGATGAACAAGATGGTCAACATCGGTAATGGCACCGGCAACGCGGGCGGCCTGGTCGGTAACGGCAGTAACGGAATCGGAATTGGTGGCGTAGTCGGCGGCGGGAGTAACCGTGACTACGACTTGAGTAACGACGGCGTCGACGTTAGTCACATGGTGCTGGATAACCCCAACGCTGCCTTCCCATTGGATGAGAATTTGGGATTGGAGATTATAAGGGAGGAGTCGAACGCCCCCCGCCGCCCGCCCCGCCCTCTGCCTCCCCCGGACAGCCTCCCCCACCCTCACCCTCCTCCCCCGCCCCCCCATAACTTCTCCCACCCCCGGCGCATCCCCCAGGAGACCAGCGAGAGCTTCTTCCCCCTGCTGACCAACGAGCAGACGGACGAGACGCCGCAGTCACCCAATCACAGAAACTCTCTGTACACCTCCATGCCCGTGTTAACGGATCTACCGGACGGCCACGGTAGTCACGGGCAGATGAACGGGTTAGCGGACGGCGAGATGGACGACAGCGGGGAGATTCAGGCCGGTACCAGCAGCACCGGGAGCGGACCGGGGCCGGAGGCGGATGATGTTTACTATAAGAGCATGCCAAACCTGGGGTCCAGGAACCACCTCCACCAGCTCCACCATTACTACCAGATGGGGCGGGGGGGCAGCGACGGCTACATGGTACCTGTCAACAAGGAGGATTCTGATTCGTCGCCCGAGGAGCCCCTGACCCCCGTTGACCCCTCCCAACTGGTCACGAGCCTATAGACCAATGAGAAGACTCTAAACCCCTTATTTTCCGGGTCCCACCTTCTTTTTTAGTCCCGCCTCCCAGAATAGTTATATGTTGATGATTGATTGACAGTTGGCGTTGACCAATGAAGGCCTGGTTGAACGCACTCGCTTCCTGATTCTTTCCTGTGGTTAGTGACAATAGGGATGATACTGAGCTATCATTGGCCGGAAGGGAGATGAGAGAGGGATTCGATTGGATAGAGATGGATTGTATTTAGACCAGAACGAACTAAACTGGGTGGCTCGAAACAGAGGAGGTTTTTTCTTGTGAATATTCTTCAGGAATGGAAATATGAAGTAGTTCCTGAAGGAGGGGAGGATCTGTCAGGCCACCTGTCTTGATAGACGTTCCTTGGGTCGTAGCCCAGACACATCCTACCATGGACCTGTAGCAGATCCTAGCTGAGTCTTTTTTCACTGTCAAAAACCCATCAGACTGCTCTTCCAAGCCCTGGACACTGGTCAAAAGTATCTAGCCAATCGCCAGGCTTCTCCTTGTTCTTCTACTTCCCGACCTGCCAATAGAGTAGAGTATGTAATGATAAAAGCCCCGCCCTCCTCACATAACTATTTTTATTAAGACGACATGTTGTTGTAAACACTGTAACCATGGCTACAGATGACAGGGTAGTTCGAGAAGCTCCTATGTGTTTTTACAACCGTCTCTTCCTCCTGTCTGATGAACTGAACTGAACCGGAGGGTGGAAAGTTACATTTCCTGTTCCTGCAAGGTGTACGAGACTCAACTGAACTTCACTGTTCGATGTTGAAGGATTAGAAATCGACTGAAACAGATGCATTCTCCCCTTCAGGGCGGGGGGGGGGGATGGGGGGGGGCTCACAGATGCATTCTCCCCTCCAGGGGGGAAGGGGGGGGGGGGAGAATGTTTATATTTCTGTAAGTTTTTTTTAAATGTTATTCTGTAACCATGGCTACAGATGACAGGGTAGTTAAGATGATTTCTATGTGTTTGTACAGAATATAGAATAGTGTTGCGTCAGGACTGCCTGGGATACACCTCTTGGTGTTTCTGCTTTTCGTTTTGTACCTTTGGGACTGTAACAGTGAAGAACGTGTCGTTCCGTGCGGCTGTACGACGTAACTCCTGTTCAGCCAATCACATCACTTTACAGGAACAACCTTCGTTCTCACTGCTTCTTTACCGACAACATATGGAAATCACTACGGATTGACACACACACACACACACACACACACACACACACACACACTTCATCCTCGGTCGTTTTCTATCTCGAAACATCTCCATCACTTCTATTTTGAGAAATCAATCGTATCTATATATATATTTTATCACTGTATAGATTTGTGAACCATCGGGTGGGGTGGGGGGGGGGGGGGGGGGTGGATAAAGTGATATATGGCAGTTGTGTGGTTACTATGGAAACCAGAGATTCTGTATAGGTGGAACACCCCCGCCCCCCCCCCCCCCCCCCCACACACACACACACACACACACACTCTCTCCATAGCTCCTGTTGACGCAAACCAAACATCACAGAGGAAGCCTGTATATTGAGTTGAAACGTAATGGGGGAAGTTCCCCCTCAGACAGCGTGGGATATGGGTTGAACTTTTGACATGAAAACATCTGAGAAAACATCGGAAAGATACATCTGATTTTAGGTTGAGCCGTCTCTCGTCAAAAGGGAAATGCCACTATTCCTATATAAGGTGGGTCCCTGTCTGTGAGAGGACATGATTCTATAGTGGAGATGAAACTACTCTGTCCCCAATGTGGAGACCAACAAAAACATGTTTAACTTATTTAAAGAGGCAAGCTTTCTGAAGTGTAGCTTAAACATGTATATCCCACGGACTGTACCCCCGATGACGAGAGAGAGAGAGAGAGAGAGAGGGAGAGAGAGGGCGAGAGATAGAAAGACAGAGAGAGACAGAGAGAGAGACAGGGAGAGAGAGAGACAGGGAGAGAGAGAGATAGAGAGACAGGGAGAGAGAGAAAGAGAAAGAGAGAGATAGAGAGACAGGGAGAGAGAGAGAGAAAGACAGAGAGAGAGACAGGGCGAGAGAGAGAGAGACAGGGAGAAAGAGAGAGAGAGAGACAGGGAGAGAGAGAGAGAGACAGGGAGAAAGAGAGAGAGAGAGAGAGAGACAGGGAGAGAAAGAGAGAGAGACAGGGAGAGAAAGAGAGACAGGGAGAGAAAGAGAGAGAGAGAGAGAGAGAGAGAGAGACAGGGAGAGAGAAAGAGAGACAGGGAGAGAGAGAGAGAAAGAGAGACAGGGAGAGAGAGAGAGAGACAGGGAGAGAGAGAGAGAGACAGGGAGAAAGAGAGAGAGAGAGAGAGACAGGGAGAGAAAGAGAGACAGGGAGAGAAAGAGAGACAGGGAGAGAAAGAGAGAGAGAGAGACAGGGAGAGAGAGAGAGAGACAGGGAGAGAGAGAGAGAGAGAGAGACAGGGAGAGAGAGAGAGAGAGAGAAGAGAGATAGGGAGAGAGAGAGAATAATTAAATCCGCACTGGTAGTTTTTTAAATTATTACGATCATTATAACTATTATTACAATTTCTTATTGAGGATTATTTATTCAGTTTGTATGGGTGCCATGTTGAATGATCTCATTAAACTAATATTCGTTGTAACAGTGAAAGTTGTTTGCCAACAAATAAATGACTGAATTAAGATTTATTCCATAGATGTATTTTGTTGTTGTGGTTGTTTGTGTCTGTGAGTTTTAGTCAAATGGCAACCCTGTCTCTTAATGGGACCCAGAGTGCACTGGGCAGAAGTAGCGTACTATTTTAAGGAATGTGGTAGGATTCGGGACGCACGTTTATAAACTGTTAATGTAGCTGAAAGGCAAACTATGTCGCTGAGAACAAACACAGAAAACATTTTTGTGGGCTTGTCGTTCCACCACTGTGCTAGTCTTTTATAACACAGAGTGCTCGTGTTATACACCAGCCTAATGAAAGCTTGAAAATCACAAAGCACAGCCAGCAGGTTTGTAGGCCACAGAGTTGGTATCCAGGTTTATTATCTGACTCAAACTTCAGTTTCTCCTTTCAGTATGTCCCCTTTCAGTATGTCTCCTACTTCAGTATGTCTCCTTTCAGTATGTCTCCTTTCAGTATGTCTCATTTCAGTATGTCTCCTTTCAGTATGTCTCATTTCAGTATGTCTCCTACTTCAGTATGTCTCCTTTCAGTATGTCTCCTTTCAGTATGTCTCCTTTCAGTATGTCTCCTTTCAGTATGTCTCCTTTCAGTATGTCTCCTTTCAGTATGTCTTCTTTCAGTATGTCTCCTTTCAGTATGTCTCCTTTCAGTATGTCTTCTTTCAGTATGTCTCATTTCAGTATGTCTCCTTTCAGTATGTCTCATTTCTGTATGTCTCATTTCAGTATGTCTCCTTTCAGTATGTCTCCTTTCAGTATGTCTCCTTTCAGTATGTCTCCTTTCAGTATGTCTCCTTTCAGTATGTCCCCTTTCAGTATGTCTCCTTTCAGTATGTCTCCTTTCAGTATGTCCCCTTTCAGTATGTCTCCTTTCAGTATGTCCCCTTTCAGTATGTCTCCTTTCAGTATGTCTTCTTTCAGTATGTCTCCTTTCAGTATGTCCCCTTTCAGTATGTCTCCTTTCAGTATGTCCCCTTTCAGTATGTCTCCTTTCAGTATGTCTTCTTTCAGTATGTCTCATTTCAGTATGTCTCCTTTCAGTATGTCTCATTTCAGTATGTCCCCTTTCAGTATGTCTCCTTTCAGTATGTCTTCTTTCAGTATGTCTCCTTTCAGTATGTCTCATTTCTGTATGTCTCATTTCAGTATGTCTCCTTTCAGTATGTCTTCTACTTCAGTATGTCTCCTTTCAGTATGTCTCATTTCAGTATGTCTCCTTTCAGTATGTCTCATTTCAGTATGTCTCATTTCTGTATGTCTCATTTCAGTATGTCTCCTTTCAGTATGTCTTCTACTTCAGTATGTCTCCTTTCAGTATGTCTCATTTCAGTATGTCTCCTTTCAGTATGTCTCATTTCAGTATGTCTCATTTCAGTATGTCTCCTTTCAGTATGTCTCATTTCAGTATGTCTCCTTTCAGTATGTCTCATTTCAGTATGTCTCATTTCAGTATGTCCCCTTTCAGTATGTCTCCTTTCAGTATGTCTCCTTTCAGTATGTCTCATTTCAGTATGTCTCATTTCAGTATGTCCCCTTTCAGTATGCCTCCTTTCAGTATGTCCCCTTTCAGTATGCCTCCTTTCAGTATGTCTCATTTCAGTATGTCTCATTTCAGTATGTCCCCTTTCAGTATGTCTCATTTCAGTATGTCCCCTTTCAGTATGCCTCCTTTCAGTATGTCCCCTTTCAGTATGCCTCCTTTCAGTATGTCTCCTTTCAGTATGTCTCATTTCAGTATGTCCCATTTCAGTAGGTCTCCTACTTCAGTATGTCTCCTACTTCAGTATGTCTCATTTCAGTGTGTCTCATAGTCTTACCCTATCATGGCCCACTACACTACAGTTTCAAGTTTAGTGCATCTAAAGGACAGCAAGGAGCATGAAATGAGAGAAAGGAAAGGAAATTAGGAAAGGAAATGAGGAAGCCACTCAGGACTATTGAGTGGTTTCCTCTCTGTGCCTCCCCTCCTTGATTGACAATTTAATCAGTGCTATATAGATGAAAACACAATGACAGATGTCTATCAGGACTCCATGTCACCTGTCCAATGTAATCACTACTATATAGATGTAAACACAATGACAGATGTCTATCAGGACTCCATGTCACCTGTCCAATGTAATCACTACTATATAGATGTAAACACAATGACAGATGTCTATCAGGACTCCATGTCACCTGTCCAATGTAATCACTACTATATAGATGAAAACACAATCACAGAAAGGAAAGGAAAGGAAATGACAGGAAATTAGTGGAGAAATCAGGTTCATATTTAATGACGATGAAGGAACTAAAGGAGAGGAAACTATAGGAGAGGAAACTAAAGAGAGGAAACTATAGGAGAGGAAACTAAAGAGAGGGAACTATAGGAGAGGAAACTATAGGAGAGGAAACTAAAGAGGAAACTATAGGAGAGGAAACTAAAGAGAGGGAACTAAAGAGAGGAAACTATAGGAGAGGAAACTAAAGAGGAAACTAAAGGAGAGGAAACTATAGGATAGGAAACTATAGGATAGGAAACTAAAGGAGAGGAAACTATAGGAGAGGAAACTAAAGAGGAAACTAAAGGAGAGGAAACTATAGGAGAGGAAACTAAAGAGGAAACTAAAGGAGAGGAAACTATAGGAGAGGAAACTAAAGAGGAAACTAAAGGAGAGGAAACTATAGGAGAGGAAACTAAAGAGGAAACTAAAGGAGAGGAAACTATAGGAGAGGAAACTAAAGAGAGGAAACTAAAGAGGAAACTAAAGAGAGGAAACTAAAGGAGAGGAAACTAAAGAGGAAACTAAAGGAGAGGAAACTATAGGAGAGGAAACTAAAGAGAGAGGAAACTATAGGAGAGGAAACTAAAGAGGAAACTAAAGAGAGGAAACTAAAGGAGAGGAAACTATAGGAGAGGAAAATGTAGGAGAGGAAACTATAGGAGAGGGAACTAAAGGAGAGGAAACTATAGGAGAGGAAACTAAAGGAGAGGAAACTATAGGAGAGGAAACTAAAGAGGAAACTAAAGGAGAGGAAACTATAGGAGAGGAAACTAAAGAGGAAACTAAAGAGAGGAAACTAAAGGAGAGGAAACTATAGGAGAGGAAAATGTAGGAGAGGAAACTATAGGAGAGGAAACTAAAGAGAGGAAACTATAGGAGAGGAAACTAAAGAGAGGAAACTATAGGAGAGGAAACTAAAGAGAGGAAACTAAAGGAGAGGAAACTATAGGAGAGGAAACTAAAGAGGAAACTAAAGGAGAGGAAACTATAGGAGAGGAAAATGTAGGAGAGGAAACTATAGGAGAGGAAACTAAAGAGAGGAAACTATAGGAGAGGAAACTAAAGAGGAAACTAAAGGAGAGGAAACTATAGGAGAGGAAAATGTAGGAGAGGAAACTAAAGAGAGGAAACTATAGGAGAGGAAACTAAAGAGAGGAAACTATAGGAGAGGAAACTATAGGAGAGGAAACTAAAGAGGAAACTAAAGGAGAGGAAACTATAGGAGAGGAAACTAAAGAGGAAACTAAAGGAGAGGAAACTATAGGAGAGGAAAATGTAGGAGAGGAAACTATAGGAGAGGAAACTAAAGAGAGGAAACTATAGAAGAGGAAACTAAAGAGAGGAAACTAAAGGAGAGGAAACTAAAGAGGAAACTAAAGGAGAGGAAACTATAGGAGAGGAAACTAAAGGAGAGGAAACTATAGGAGAGGAAACTAAAGAGGAAACTAAAGGAGAGGAAACTATAGGAGAGGAAACTAAAGAGGAAACTAAAGGAGAGGAAACTATAGGAGAGGAAACTAAAGAGAGGAAACTAAAGGAGAGGAAACTAAAGAGGAAACTAAAGGAGAGGAAACTATAGGAGAGGAAACTAAAGAGAGAGGAAACTATAGGAGAGGAAACTAAAGAGGAAACTAAAGAGAGGAAACTAAAGGAGAGGAAACTATAGGAGAGGAAAATGTAGGAGAGGAAACTATAGGAGAGGAAACTAAAGGAGAGGAAACTATAGGAGAGGAAACTAAAGGAGAGGAAACTATAGGAGAGGAAACTAAAGAGGAAACTAAAGGAGAGGAAACTATAGGAGAGGAAACTAAAGAGGAAACTAAAGAGAGGAAACTAAAGGAGAGGAAACTATAGGAGAGGAAAATGTAGGAGAGGAAACTATAGGAGAGGAAACTAAAGAGAGGAAACTATAGGAGAGGAAACTAAAGAGAGGAAACTATAGGAGAGGAAACTAAAGAGAGGAAACTAAAGGAGAGGAAACTATAGGAGAGGAAACTAAAGAGGAAACTAAAGGAGAGGAAACTATAGGAGAGGAAAATGTAGGAGAGGAAACTATAGGAGAGGAAACTAAAGAGAGGAAACTATAGGAGAGGAAACTAAAGAGGAAACTAAAGGAGAGGAAACTATAGGAGAGGAAAATGTAGGAGAGGAAACTAAAGAGAGGAAACTATAGGAGAGGAAACTAAAGAGAGGAAACTATAGGAGAGGAAACTATAGGAGAGGAAACTAAAGAGGAAACTAAAGGAGAGGAAACTATAGGAGAGGAAACTAAAGAGGAAACTAAAGGAGAGGAAACTATAGGAGAGGAAAATGTAGGAGAGGAAACTATAGGAGAGGAAACTAAAGAGAGGAAACTATAGGAGAGGAAACTAAAGAGAGGAAACTATAGGAGAGGAAACTAAAGAGAGGAAATTAAAGAGAGGAAAGCAATGGAGAGGAAGGTAGAAAGCCTCTATTGCGATTCGGCCGGGCTCTGTGCTGCTCCGCCAGCAGGCTGATTAAACGAGAGGAAAATAAAAGAGAGGAAGGTAGAAAGCCTCTATTGAGATGCGGCCGGGCTCTGCGCTGCTCCGCCAGCAGGCTGATTAAACGAGCAGCGGGTTATATGGGTCAGATCCCTGCTGGAGTGCTGTGATCGCTTATTGCTGCCTGGCGGTGTTATCTCTCTCCCTTCTCTCTGTCGTTCTATGTGCGTCTTGCTCTCTCTCCTCCCCCTCTCTTCCTTCTCTCTCTCACTCCTCTTTTTCCTTCTCTCTCTCTCTGACTCTCGTTCTCTCTCTTTCTCTCTTTCTCTCTTTTTCTCCACCCTCTCTTCCTTCTTTCTCTCTCTTTTCTCTTTTTCCTTCTCTCTCTCTCTGACTCTCGTTCTCTCTCTTTCTCTCTTTCTCTTTTTCTCCCCCCTCTCTTCCTTCTTTCTCTCTCTCTTCTCTTTTTCCTTCTCTCTCTCTCTGACTCTCGTTCTCTCTCTTTCTCTCTCTATCTCTTTTTCTCCCCCCTCTCTTCCTTCTTTTTCTCTCTCTTCTCTTTTTCCTTCTCTCTTACTCTCTCTCTCCTCCCTTTCTTCCTTCCTTCCTTCCTTCCTTCCTTCCTTCCTTCCTTCCTTCCTTCCTTCCTTCCTTTCTCTCTCTCTCTCTCTCTCTCTCTCTCTCTCTCTCTCTCTCTCTCTCTCTCTCTCTCTCTCTCTCTTCTCTCTCTCTCTCTCTCGTTCTCTCTCGTTCTCTCTCTCGTTCTCTCTCTCTTTCTCTCTCTCTACTCCCTTTCTTCCTTCCTTCCTTCCTTCCTTCCTTCCTTCCTTCCTTCCTTCCTTCCTTCCTTCCTTCCTTCCTTCCTTCCTTCCTTCCTTCTTTCCATCCTTCCTTCCTTCCTTCCTTCCTTCCTTCCTTATCTCTCTCTCTCTCTCTCTCTCTCTCTCTCTCTCTCGTTCTCTTTCTTTCTCTCTCTCTCTCTCTACTCCCTTTCTTCCTTCCTACTCTCTCTCTCTCTCTCTCTCTCTCTCTCTCTCTCTCTCTCTCTCTTTCTCACTCTCTACTTCCTTCCTTCCTTCCTTCCTTCCTTCCTTCCTTCCTTCCTTCCTTCCTTCCTTCCTTCTCTCTCTTTCTCTCTCTCTCCTCCCTTTCTTCCTTCTCTCTCTCTATCTCATTCTCTCTCTCTCCTCTCTCTCTCTCTTCAAGGCAGCTAGGAGTTCTTGTCTTCTAACACAGACACGTCAGTAACATTCAGCTCGACAGACTCAAGTCTTCCCACTCTAATCCTTTCCAGAGGCCCTTGTATCTCCTGAAATAATCCTGTAGAAATGAAACTGGATTATACAGTGTAACCTGATTTCTCTCCTTCCTAGCTGGGATCTGGGAAGTGAACCAACATGGTGAGGCGTGTACCAGGCAGGACAAGTACATCCCCAGTGTGTCACTCAAAACATCTGCTTGAATCGGGACAACAGTGAGAGTCACTAGTAGAATGCATGAAACACCATGAATATGTATTTCACACAACCATGTCATTTCACGATGACAGTTTTATTTCATAAATATGTATGCAATAATACATTACAAATATTAAAAAAACAAGTGTATTATTGTAATCATATAAACAACGCCATGAGGCTCAGAAGACCTGGGGACATTCTCCTTCCGTATGCTCGACCAGACAAAAACCAGCCTCAAGAAGAAGAAGAAGAAGAAGAAGAAGGAGAAGGATATTTTCTAGAACACTACACATTCTGGAATCTGCATTCATCACATCACATTCCAGAATCCTAGAGTTGTATTGTTCTGGAATCTGCATTCATCACATCACATTCCAGAATCCTAGAGTTGTATTGTTCTGGAATCTGCATTCATCACATCACATTCCAGAATCCTAGAGTTGTATTGTTCTGGAATCTGCATTCATCACATCACATTCCAGAATCCTAGAGTTGTATTGTTCTGGAATCTGCATTCATCACATCACATTCCAGAATCCTAGAGTTGTATTGTTCTGGAATCTGCATTCATCACATCACATTCCAGAATCCTAGAGTTGTATTGTTCTTGAATTGACTCTGTCAATCCATGCCCGTTCATCTATTGATTAGAAACACACACATTGCTGTTTGATGAAGGTAATTACTATTTTCCTCAGAAACAGATTGGCTGTTATCTGCAGAGTGTCAGAGCCTCGACCTGATCTGGAAGACTAGTTAACAGACTAGTAGGGACTCCTCCACTGCCTCCAGTGTGTTGGTGTCTGTGTCTGAGATTAAATTATACAACGTCCACTTTAACTCACAGCAGATAAATGGCAGAGATGAGATGATGACGAGAAAGGGATAATAACAGGAAATAGAATGTGTGTGTGTGTGTGTGTGTGTGTGTGTGTGTGTGTGTGTGTGTGTGTGTGTGTGTGTGTGTGTGTGTGTGTGTGTGTGTGTGTGTGTGTGTGTGTGTGTGTGTGCGTGCGTGCGTGTGACACCCTTGGGCTCAGATTCCATTCACCTCGATTTTCTGTAAGAGTGCTCATGGGAAGAACAACACTTAACAGGTACACAGACCATTCTGAATGATTCAGACTAACTGGGGGGATAGAGAGGGAGAGAGAGGGAGAGGGAGGGAGGGAGAGGAAGGGAGGGAGAGAGGGAGGGAGAGAGAGGGAGAGGGGAGAGAGGGAGAGAGAGAGAGAGAGGGAGAGAGAGAGGAAGGGAGAGGGAGAGGGAGAGAGAGGAAGGGAGAGAGAGAGAGGGAGCGGGAGATAGAGAGGGGAGAGGGAGGAAGAAAGCAGGATTAAGAGACAGGGTTTTTTCTCCACTGAATATTTAATTTACACACACACACATTGTGTTTCTCATGATGTGGAACTGTGTGTGTCTGTGTCTGTGTGTGTATATCTGTTTACCTCAGCATATTTTTGATTCATCAATTGTTGTTGTCTCATTCCCTGTAGGGTTTTTTTGACCACAGCCTGTTACCGTGACAACACCAGCTGCCGGGACCCTCGGCTATCACCTCATTGTGAGGTGAATCTCTGCGGTGTTCTGCGCGCGCGCGTGTGTGTGTGTCTCCTGGAGGTTTTTGCTCCAACCCTGTCTAAAACACATGGGTTTTCACAGGGAGAGAGGGTGAGTTAAACACACAGGGTTTCACAGGGAGAGAGGGTGGGTTAAACACACTGGGTTTTCACAGGGAGAGAGGGTGGTTAAACACACTGGGTTTTCACAGGGAGAGAGGGTTGGTAATACACACAGGGTTTTCACAGGGAGAGAGGGTGGGTAAAACACACAGGTTTTCACAGGGAGAGAGGGTGGGATAAACACACAGGGTTTTCACAGGGAGAGAGGGTGGGTATAACACACAGGTTTTCACAGGGAGAGAGGGTGGGTATAACACACAGGTTTTCACAGGGAGAGAGGGTGGGTATAACACACAGGTTTTCACAGGGAGAGAGGGTGGGTTAAACACACAGGGTTTTCACAGGGAGAGAGGGTGGGTATAACACACAGGTTTTCACAGGGAGAGAGGGTGGGTTAAACACACAGGGTTTCACAGGGAGAGAGGGTGGGTTAAACACACAGGGTTTTCACAGGGAGAGAGGGTGGGTATAACACACAGGTTTTCACAGGGAGAGAGGGTGGGTTAAACACACAGGTTTTTGACAGGGAGAGAGGGTGGGTTAAACACACAGGGTTTTCACAGGGAGAGAGGGTGGTTAAACACATTGGGTTTTCATAGGGAGAGAGGGTGGTTAAACACACAGGGTTTTCACAGGGAGAGAGGGTGGGTAAAACACACAGGTTTTCACAGGGAGAGAGGGTGGGTAAAACACACAGGGTTTTCACAGGGAGAGAGGGTGGGTAAACACACAGGTTTTCACAGGGAGAGAGGGTGGGTTAAACACACTGGGTTTTCCCTTCAGCCTCAAACACAACTACTAACGACCCGCGGTGCAGAAAAAGGCGAGTATCAGAAATACAGAAAAATAAAAAATAAAAGTAAAATCACTATTTGTGCTTCTAAATCCCTGAGAGAGGGAGAGAGAGAGACAGGGACCCTGATGGTAAACTCTCCTGGAAAGACCTACGTCTCCTAAACGGTAGATAGGAGGGAGGGAGAGAGAGAGGGAGAGAGACAGGGACCCTGATGGTAAACTCTCCTGGAAAGACCTACGTCTCCTAAACGGTAGATAGGAGGGAGGGAGAGAGAGAGAGAGGGAGAGAGACAGGGACCCTGATGGTAAACTCTCCTGGAAAGACCTACGTCTCCTAAACGGTAGATAGGAGGGAGGGAGAGAGAGAGAGAGGGAGAGAGACAGGGACCCTGATGGTAAACTCTCCTGGAAAGACCTACGTCTCCTAAACGGTAGATAGGAGGGAGGGAGAGAGAGAGAGAGGGAGAGAGACAGGGACCCTGATGGTAAACTCTCCTGGAAAGACCTACGTCTCCTAAACGGTAGATAGGAGGGAGGGAGAGAGAGAGAGAGGGAGAGAGACAGGGACCCTGATGGTAAACTCTCCTGGAAAGACCTACGTCTCCTAAACAGTAGATAGGAGGGAGGGAGAGAGAGAGAGAGGGAGAGAGACAGGGACCCTGATGGTAAACTCTCCTGGAAAGACCTACGTCTCCTAAACGGTAGATAGGAGGGAGGGAGAGAGAGAGAGAGGGAGAGAGACAGGGACCCTGATGGTAAACTCTCCTGGAAAGACCTACGTCTCCTAAACGGTAGATAGGAGGGAGGGAGAGAGAGAGGGAGAGAGAGAGAGACAGGGACCCTGATGGTAAACTCTCCTGGAAAGACCTACGTCTCCTAAACGGTAGATAGGAGGGAGGGAGAGAGAGAGAGGGAGAGAGACAGGGACCCTGATGGTAAACTCTCCTGGAAAGACCTACGTCTCCTAAACGGTAGATAGGAGGGAGGGAGAGAGAGAGGGAGAGAGACAGGGACCCTGATGGTAAACTCTCCTGGAAAGACCTACGTCTCCTAAACGGTAGATAGGAGGGAGGAAGAGAGAGGGAGAGGGAGAGAGACAGGGACCCTGATGGTAAACTCTCCTTGAAAGACCTACGTCTCCTAAACGGTAGATAGGAGGGAGGGAGAGAGAGGGAGAGGGAGAGAGACAGGGACCCTGATGGTAAACTCTCCTGGAAAGACCTACGTCTCCTAAACGGTAGATAGGAGGGAGGGAGAGAGAGAGAGAGGGAGAGAGACAGGGACCCTGATGGTAAACTCTCCTGGAAAGACCTACGTCTCCTAAACGGTAGATAGGAGGGAGGGAGAGAGAGAGAGAGGGAGAGAGACAGAGACCCTGATGGTAAACTCTCCTGGAAAGACCTACGTCTCCTAGACGGTAGATAGGAGGGAGGGAGAGAGAGAGAGAGGGAGAGAGACAGGGACCCTGATGGTAAACTCTGCTGGAAAGACCTACGTCTCCTAGACGGTAGATAGGAGGGAGGGAGAGAGAGAGAGAGGGAGAGAGACAGGGACCCTGATTGTAAACTCTCCTGGAAAGACCTACGTCTCCTAAACGGTAGATAGGAGGGAGGGAGAGAGAGGGAGAGAGACAGGGACCCTGATGGTAAACTCTCCTGGAAAGACCTACGTCTCCTAAACGGTAGATAGGAGGGAGGGAGAGAGAGAGAGAGGGAGAGAGACAGGGACCCTGATGGTAAACTCTCCTGGAAAGACCTACGTCTCCTAAACGGTAGATAGGAGGGAGGGAGAGAGAGAGGGAGAGAGACAGGGACCCTGATGGTAAACTCTCCTTGAAAGACCTACGTCTCCTAAACGGTAGATAGGAGGGAGGGAGAGAGAGGGAGAGGGAGAGAGACAGGGACCCTGATGGTAAACTCTCCTGGAAAGACCTACGTCTCCTAAACGGTAGATAGGAGGGAGGGAGAGAGAGAGGAGAGAGACAGGGACCCTGATGGTAAACTCTCCTGGAAAGACCTACGTCTCCTAAACGGTAGATAGGAGGGAGGGAGAGAGAGAGAGAGGGAGAGAGACAGGGACCCTGATGGTAAACTCTCCTGGAAAGACCTACGTCTCCTAAACGGTAGATAGGAGGGAGGGAGAGAGAGAGAGGGGAGAGAGACAGGGACCCTGATGGTAAACTCTCCTGGAAAGACCTACGTCTCCTAAACGGTAGATAGGAGGGAGGGAGAGAGAGAGAGGAGAGAGACAGGGACCCTGATGGTAAACTCTCCTGGAAAGACCTACGTCTCCTAAACGGTAGATAGGAGGGAGGGAGAGAGAGAGAGAGAGGGAGAGAGACAGGGACCCTGATGGTAAACTCTCCTGGAAAGACCTACGTCTCCTAAACGGTAGATAGGAGGGAGGGAGAGAGAGAGGGAGAGAGAGAGAGACAGGGACCCTGATGGTAAACTCTCCTGGAAAGACCTACGTCTCCTAAACGGTAGATAGGAGGGAGGGAGAGAGAGAGGGAGAGAGACAGGGACCCTGATGGTAAACTCTCCTGGAAAGACCTACGTCTCCTAAACGGTAGATAGGAGGGAGGGAGAGAGAGAGGGAGAGAGACAGGGACCCTGATGGTAAACTCTCCTGGAAAGACCTACGTCTCCTAAACGGTAGATAGGAGGGAGGGAGAGAGAGGGAGAGGGAGAGAGACAGGGACCCTGATGGTAAACTCTCCTTGAAAAACCTACGTCTCCTAAACGGTAGATAGGAGGGAGGGAGAGAGAGGGAGAGGGAGAGAGACAGGGACCCTGATGGTAAACTCTCCTGGAAAGACCTACGTCTCCTAAACGGTAGATAGGAGGGAGGGAGAGAGAGGGAGAGGGAGAGAGACAGGGACTCTGATGGTAAACTCTCCTGGAAAGACCTACGTCTCCTAAACGGTAGATAGGAGGGAGGGAGAGAGAGAAAGAGGGAGAGAGACAGGGACCCTGATGGTAAACTCTCCTGGAAAGACCTACGTCTCCTAAACGGTAGATAGGAGGGAGGGAGAGAGAGAGAGAGAGAGAGAGACAGGGACCCTGATGGTAAACTCTCCTGGAAAGACCTACGTCTCCTAAACGGTAGATAGGAGGGAGGGAGAGAGAGAGAGGGAGAGAGACAGGGACCCTGATGGTAAACTCTCCTGGAAAGACCTACGTCTCCTAAACGGTAAATAGGAGGGAGGGAGAGAGAGAGGGAGAGAGAGAGAGACAGGGACCCTGATGGTAAACTCTCCTGGAAAGACCTACGTCTCCTAAACGGTAGATAGGAGGGAGGGAGAGAGAGAGGGAGAGAGACAGGGACCCTGATGGTAAACTCTCCTGGAAAGACCTACGTCTCCTAAACGGTAGATAGGAGGGAGGGAGAGAGAGAGGGAGAGAGACAGGGACCCTGATGGTAAACTCTCCTGGAAAGACCTACGTCTCCTAAACGGTAGATAGGAGGAAGGGAGAGAGAGAGGGAGAGAGACAGGGACCCTGATGGTAAACTCTCCTGGAAAGACCTACGTCTCCTAAACGGTAGATAGGAGGGAGGGAGAGAGAGGGAGAGAGAGAGAGACAGGGACCCTGATGGTAAACTCTCCTGGAAAGACCTACGTCTCCTAAACGGTAGATAGGAGGGAGGGAGAGAGAGAGAGGAGAGAGACAGGGACCCTGATGGTAAACTCTCCTGGAAAGACCTACGTCTCCTAAACGGTAGATAGGAGGGAGGGAGAGAGAGAGGGAGAGAGACAGGGACCCTGATGGTAAACTCTCCTGGAAAGACCTACGTCTCCTAAACGGTAGATAGGAGGGAGGGAGAGAGACAGGGACCCTGATGGTAAACTCTCCTGGAAAGACCTACGTCTCCTAAACGGTAGATAGGAGGGAGGGAGAGAGAGAGAGAGGGAGAGAGACAGGGACCCTGATGGTAAACTCTCCTGGAAAGACCTACGTCTCCTAAACGGTAGATAGGAGGGAGGGAGAGAGAGAGAGAGGGAGAGAGACAGAGACCCTGATGGTAAACTCTCCTGGAAAGACCTACGTCTCCTAGACGGTAGATAGGAGGGAGGGAGAGAGAGAGAGAGGGAGAGAGACAGGGACCCTGATGGTAAACTCTGCTGGAAAGACCTACGTCTCCTAGACGGTAGATAGGAGGGAGGGAGAGAGAGAGAGGGAGAGAGACAGGGACCCTGATGGTAAACTCTCCTGGAAAGACCTACATCTCCTAAACGGTAGATAGGAGGGAGGGAGAGAGAGAGAGAGGAGAGAGACAGGGACCCTGATTGTAAACTCTCCTGGAAAGACCTACGTCTCCTAAACGGTAGATAGGAGGGAGGGGGAGAGAGGGAGAGAGACAGGGACCCTGATGGTAAACTCTCCTGGAAAGACCTACGTCTCCTAAACGGTAGATAGGAGGGAGGGAGAGAGAGAGCGAGGGAGAGAGACAGGGACCCTGATGGTAAACTCTCCTAGAAAGACCTACGTCTCCTAAACGGTAGATAGGAGGGAGGGAGAGAGAGAGGGGAGAGACAGGGACCCTGATGGTAAACTCTCCTAGAAAGACCTACGTCTCCTAAACGGTAGATAGGAGGGAGGGAGAGAGAGGGAGAGGGAGAGAGACAGGGACCCTGATGGTAAACTCTCCTGGAAAGACCTACGTCTCCTAAACGGTAGATAGGAGGGAGGGAGAGAGAGGGAGAGAGACAGGGACCCTGATGGTAAACTCTCCTGGAAAGACCTACGTCTCCTAAACGGTAGATAGGAGGGAGGGAGAGAGAGAGAGAGGGAGAGAGACAGGGACCCTGATGGTAAACTCTCCTGGAAAGACCTACGTCTCCTAAACGGTAGATAGGAGGGAGGGAGAGAGAGGGAGAGAGACAGGGACCCTGATGGTAAACTCTCCTGGAAAGACCTACGTCTCCTAGATGGTAGATAGGAGGGAGGGAGAGAGAGGGAGAGGGAGAGAGACAGGGACCCTGATGGTAAACTCTCCTGGAAAGACCTACGTCTCCTAAACGGTAGATAGGAGGGAGGGAGAGAGACAGGGACCCTGATGGTAAACTCTCCTGGAAAGACCTACGTCTCCTAGATGGTAGATAGGAGGGAGGGAGAGAGAGAGAGAGGGAGAGAGACAGGGACCCTGATGGTAAACTCTCCTGGAAAGACCTACGTCTCCTAAACGGTAGATAGGAGGGAGGGAGAGAGAGAGAGAGGGAGAGAGACAGGGACCCTGATGGTAAACTCTCCTGGAAAGACCTACGTCTCCTAGACGGTAGATAGGAGGGAGGGAGAGAGAGGGAGAGGGAGAGAGACAGGGACCCTGATGGTAAACTCTCCTGGAAAGACCTACGTCTCCTAAACGGTAGATAGGAGGGAGGGAGAGAGAGAGAGAGAGAGAAACAGGGACCCTGATGGTAAACTCTCCTGGAAAGACCTACGTCTCCTAAACGGTAGATAGGAGGGAGGGAGAGAGAGAGAGAGAGAGAGACAGGGACCCTGATGGTAAACTCTCCTGGAAAGACCTACGTCTCCTAAACGGTAGATAGGAGGGAGGGAGAGAGAGAGAGAGGGAGAGAGACAGGGACCCTGATGGTAAACTCTCCTGGAAAGACCTACGTCTCCTAAACGGTAGATAGGAGGGAGGGAGAGAGAGGGGAGAGAGACAGGGACCCTGATTGTAAACTCTCCTGGAAAGACCTACGTCTCCTAGACGGTAGATAGGAAGGAGGGAGAGAGAGGGAGAGAGACAGGGACCCTGATGGTAAACTCTCCTGGAAAGACCTACGTCTCCTAAACGGTAGATAGGAGGGAGGGAGAGAGAGAGAGAGGGAGAGAGACAGGGACCCTGATGGTAAACTCTCCTGGAAAGACCTACGTCTCCTAAACGGTAGATAGGAGGGAGGGAGAGAGAGAGGGAGAGAGAGAGAGACAGGGACCCTGATGGTAAACTCTCCTGGAAAGACCTACGTCTCCTAAACGGTAGATAGGAGGGAGGGAGAGAGAGAGGGAGAGAGACAGGGACCCTGATGGTAAACTCTCCTGGAAAGACCTACGTCTCCTAAACGGTAGATAGGAGGGAGGGAGAGAGAGAGGGAGAGAGACAGGGACCCTGATGGTAAACTCTCCTGGAAAGACCTACGTCTCCTAAACGGTAGATAGGAGGGAGGGAGAGAGAGAGGGAGAGAGACAGGGACCCTGATGGTAAACTCTCCTGGAAAGACCTACGTCTCCTAAACGGTAGATAGGAGGGAGGGAGAGAGAGGGAGAGAGAGAGAGACAGGGACCCTGATGGTAAACTCTCCTGGAAAGACCTACGTCTCCTAAACGGTAGATAGGAGGGAGGGAGAGAGAGAGCGAGGGAGAGAGACAGGGACCCTGATGGTAAACTCTCCTGGAAAGACCTACGTCTCCTAAACGGTAGATAGGAGGGAGGGAGAGAGAGAGGGGGAGAGACAGGGACCCTGATGGTAAACTCTCCTAGAAAGACCTACGTCTCCTAAACGGTAGATAGGAGGGAGGGAGAGAGAGGGAGAGGGAGAGAGACAGGGACCCTGATGGTAAACTCTCCTGGAAAGACCTACGTCTCCTAAACGGTAGATAGGAGGGAGGGAGAGAGAGGGAGAGAGACAGGGACCCTGATGGTAAACTCTCCTGGAAAGACCTACGTCTCCTAAACGGTAGATAGGAGGGAGGGAGAGAGAGAGAGAGGGAGAGAGACAGGGACCCTGATGGTAAACTCTCCTGGAAAGACCTACGTCTCCTAAACGGTAGATAGGAGGGAGGGAGAGAGAGGGAGAGAGACAGGGACCCTGATGGTAAACTCTCCTGGAAAGACCTACGTCTCCTAGACGGTAGATAGGAGGGAGGGAGAGAGAGGGAGAGGGAGAGAGACAGGGACCCTGATGGTAAACTCTCCTGGAAAGACCTACGTCTCCTAAACGGTAGATAGGAGGGGAGAGAGACAGGGACCCTGATGGTAAACTCTCCTGGAAAGACCTACGTCTCCTAGACGGTAGATAGGAGGGAGGGAGAGAGAGAGAGAGGGAGAGAGACAGGGACCCTGATGGTAAACTCTCCTGGAAAGACCTACGTCTCCTAAACGGTAGATAGGAGGGAGGGAGAGAGAGAGAGAGGGAGAGAGACAGGGACCCTGATGGTAAACTCTCCTGGAAAGACCTACGTCTCCTAGACGGTAGATAGGAGGGAGGGAGAGAGAGGGAGAGGGAGAGAGACAGGGACCCTGATGGTAAACTCTCCTGGAAAGACCTACGTCTCCTAAACGGTAGATAGGAGGGAGGGAGAGAGAGAGAGAGGGAGAGAAACAGGGACCCTGATGGTAAACTCTCCTGGAAAGACCTACGTCTCCTAAACGGTAGATAGGAGGGAGGGAGAGAGAGAGAGAGAGACAGGGACCCTGATGGTAAACTCTCCTGGAAAGACCTACGTCTCCTAAACGGTAGATAGGAGGGAGGGAGAGAGAGAGAGAGGGAGAGAGACAGGGACCCTGATTGTAAACTCTCCTGGAAAGACCTACGTCTCCTAGACGGTAGATAGGAGGGAGGGAGAGAGAGGGAGAGAGACAGGGACCCTGATTGTAAACTCTCCTGGAAAGACCTACGTCTCCTAGACGGTAGATAGGAAGGAGGGAGAGAGAGGGAGAGAGACAGGGACCCTGATGGTAAACTCTCCTGGAAAGACCTACGTCTCCTAAACGGTAGATAGGAGGGAGGGAGAGAGAGAGAGAGGGAGAGAGACAGGGACCCTGATGGTAAACTCTCCTGGAAAGACCTACGTCTCCTAAACGGTAAATAGGAGGGAGGGAGAGAGAGAGGGAGAGAGAGAGAGACAGGGACCCTGATGGTAAACTCTCCTGGAAAGACCTACGTCTCCTAAACGGTAGATAGGAGGGAGGGAGAGAGAGAGGGAGAGAGACAGGGACCCTGATGGTAAACTCTCCTGGAAAGACCTACGTCTCCTAAACGGTAGATAGGAGGGAGGGAGAGAGAGAGGGGAGAGAGACAGGGACCCTGATGGTAAACTCTCCTGGAAAGACCTACGTCTCCTAAACGGTAGATAGGAGGGAGGGAGAGAGAGAGGGAGAGAGACAGGGACCCTGATGGTAAACTCTCCTGGAAAGACCTACGTCTCCTAAACGGTAGATAGGAGGGAGGGAGAGAGAGGGAGAGAGAGAGAGACAGGGACCCTGATGGTAAACTCTCCTGGAAAGACCTACGTCTCCTAAACGGTAGATAGGAGGGAGGGAGAGAGAGAGGGAGAGAGACAGGGACCCTGATGGTAAACTCTCCTGGAAAGACCTACGTCTCCTAAACGGTAGATAGGAGGGAGGGAGAGAGAGAGGGAGAGAGACAGGGACCCTGATGGTAAACTCTCCTGGAAAGACCTACGTCTCCTAAACGGTAGATAGGAGGGAGGGAGAGAGACAGGGACCCTGATGGTAAACTCTCCTGGAAAGACCTACGTCTCCTAAACGGTAGATAGGAGGGAGGGAGAGAGAGAGAGAGGGAGAGAGACAGGGACCCTGATGGTAAACTCTCCTGGAAAGACCTACGTCTCCTAAACGGTAGATAGGAGGGAGGGAGAGAGAGAGAGAGGGAGAGAGACAGAGACCCTGATGGTAAACTCTCCTGGAAAGACCTACGTCTCCTAGACGGTAGATAGGAGGGAGGGAGAGAGAGAGAGAGGGAGAGAGACAGGGACCCTGATGGTAAACTCTGCTGGAAAGACCTACGTCTCCTAGACGGTAGATAGGAGGGAGGGAGAGAGAGAGAGGGAGAGAGACAGGGACCCTGATGGTAAACTCTCCTGGAAAGACCTACATCTCCTAAACGGTAGATAGGAGGGAGGGAGAGAGAGAGAGAGGGAGAGAGACAGGGACCCTGATTGTAAACTCTCCTGGAAAGACCTACGTCTCCTAAACGGTAGATAGGAGGGAGGGAGAGAGAGAGGGAGAGAGACAGGGACCCTGATGGTAAACTCTCCTGGAAAGACCTACGTCTCCTAAACGGTAGATAGGAGGGAGGGAGAGAGAGAGCGAGGGAGAGAGACAGGGACCCTGATGGTAAACTCTCCTGGAAAGACCTACGTCTCCTAAACGGTAGATAGGAGGGAGGGAGAGAGAGAGGGGGAGAGACAGGGACCCTGATGGTAAACTCTCCTAGAAAGACCTACGTCTCCTAAACGGTAGATAGGAGGGAGGGAGAGAGAGGGAGAGGGAGAGAGACAGGGACCCTGATGGTAAACTCTCCTGGAAAGACCTACGTCTCCTAAACGGTAGATAGGAGGGAGGGAGAGAGAGGGAGAGAGACAGGGACCCTGATGGTAAACTCTCCTGGAAAGACCTACGTCTCCTAAACGGTAGATAGGAGGGAGGGAGAGAGAGAGAGAGGGAGAGAGACAGGGACCCTGATGGTAAACTCTCCTGGAAAGACCTACGTCTCCTAAACGGTAGATAGGAGGGAGGGAGAGAGAGGGAGAGAGACAGGGACCCTGATGGTAAACTCTCCTGGAAAGACCTACGTCTCCTAGATGGTAGATAGGAGGGAGGGAGAGAGAGGGAGAGGGAGAGAGACAGGGACCCTGATGGTAAACTCTCCTGGAAAGACCTACGTCTCCTAAACGGTAGATAGGAGGGAGGGAGAGAGACAGGGACCCTGATGGTAAACTCTCCTGGAAAGACCTACGTCTCCTAGATGGTAGATAGGAGGGAGGGAGAGAGAGAGAGAGGGAGAGAGACAGGGACCCTGATGGTAAACTCTCCTGGAAAGACCTACGTCTCCTAAACGGTAGATAGGAGGGAGGGAGAGAGAGAGAGAGGGAGAGAGACAGGGACCCTGATGGTAAACTCTCCTGGAAAGACCTACGTCTCCTAGACGGTAGATAGGAGGGAGGGAGAGAGAGGGAGAGGGAGAGAGACAGGGACCCTGATGGTAAACTCTCCTGGAAAGACCTACGTCTCCTAAACGGTAGATAGGAGGGAGGGAGAGAGAGAGAGAGGGAGAGAGACAGGGACCCTGATGGTAAACTCTCCTGGAAAGACCTACGTCTCCTAAACGGTAGATAGGAGGGAGGGAGAGAGAGAGAGAGAGACAGGGACCCTGATGGTAAACTCTCCTGGAAAGACCTACGTCTCCTAAACGGTAGATAGGAGGGAGGGAGAGAGAGAGAGAGGGAGAGAGACAGGGACCCTGATTGTAAACTCTCCTGGAAAGACCTACGTCTCCTAGACGGTAGATAGGAGGGAGGGAGAGAGAGGGAGAGAGACAGGGACCCTGATTGTAAACTCTCCTGGAAAGACCTACGTCTCCTAGACGGTAGATAGGAAGGAGGGAGAGAGAGGGAGAGAGACAGGGACCCTGATGGTAAACTCTCCTGGAAAGACCTACGTCTCCTAAACGGTAGATAGGTCCGTGGGATGAGATTTCACTTCTGGGTGTCCAGGATTACCCTGATCGTGACGACCCCTAACGACCCATAACGACCCCTAACGACCCCTAACGACCCAAAACCACCCCTAACGACCCTCTACGACCCCTAACGACCCATAACGACCCCTAACGAACCCTAACAACCCCGTACGACCCCTAACGACCCACTACGACCCCTAACGACCCCTAACGACCCAAAACGACCCCTAACGACCCCTAACAACCCCGTAACACTCCTAACAACCCCTAACGACACCTAACGACCCACAACCACCCCTAACGACCCGCAACGACCCCTAACGACACCTAACGACCCCTAACGACCCCGTACCTACAGTACCAGTCGAACGCTTGGACCCACCTATTAGTTTCAGGGTCGAGGAAGAACCCTTGAATGAGTCAGTGTGTCCACACTGTTGCCCGGTACTGTACAGTGTCTGCATAAAGAGATAGCTGTGTTTGCCATGACTGTTCACTGTTGAGCGTGTTAATGTGAGCAGGTAGTATGTCAATAGATCAGTTTACAGAAGTAATTGCCAGAGTCTTTGGTAAACAATGCTTTGATTACGTTTTTGTTATTCACATTACTTGCAAGACTGGATGAATCAAACGCTCATTAAAAACTGTTAATTAGTTTTCACAACCAAAGCAAAATGATGACACCCCCCCCACCCCCCCCCCCCCCCCCCTGCTGATTTCACCCTATAAATACACACACACACACACACACACACGCACACGCACACACACGCACGCACGCCCGCACATACGCACACACGTACATACACACATACACACATACACAAACACACACACACACACACACACACACACACACACACACACACACACACATACAAATACACACACACTCACAAACACACACACAAACACACACAGACACACACACACACACACACACACAGACACAGACACACCTTGAAGATCTTTACAACTTTACTTCTGACAGGTGATTCATTCTGATGTGGTTTGATTCTGACAGGTGATTCATTCTGATGGAGTTTGATTCTGACAGGTGATTCATTCTGATGTTGTTTGATTCTGACAGGTGATTCATTCTGATGTGGTTTGATTCTGACAGGTGATTCATTCTGATGTGGTTTGATTCTGACAGGTGATTCATTCTGATGTGGTTTGATTCTGACAGGTGATTCATTCTGATGGGGTTTGATTCTGACAGGTGATTCATTCTGATGTGGTTTGATTCTGACAGGTGATTCATTCTGATGTTGTTTGATTCTGACAGGTGATTCATTCTGATGGGGTTTGATTCTGACAGGTGATTCATTCTGATGGGGTTTGATTCTGACAGGTGATTCATTCTGATGTTGTTTGATTCTGACAGGTGATTCATTCTGATGGGGTTTGATTCTGACAGGTGATTCATTCTGATGTGGTTTGATTCTAACAAGTGATTCATTCTGATGTGGTTTGATTCTGACAGGTGATTCATTCTGATGTGGTTTGATTCTGACAGGTGATTAATTCTGATGTTGTTTGATTCTGACAGGTGATTCATTCTGATGTTGTTTGATTCTGACAGGTGATTCATTCTGATGTTGTTTGATTCTGACAGGTGATTCATTCTGATGTTGTTTGATTCTGACAGGTGATTCATTCTGATTTTGTTTGATTCTGACAGGTGATTCATTCTGATGTGGTTTGATTCAGACAGGTGATTCATTCTGATGGGGTTTGATTCTGACAGGTGATTCATTCTGATGTAGTTTGATTACTACACTACATAGTGCACTACAGTTGACCAGAGCCCTATGGGAAATACATAGAGAATAGGGTTTAGCTGCTCAGCTTTCAGCAGCCTCCTGTAGTCAGCAGCCTCCTGTAGTCAGCAGCCTCCTGTAGTCAATAGCCTCCTGTAGTCAGCCTCCTGTAGTCAGTAGCCTCCTGTAGTCAGCAGCCTCCTATAGTCAGCAGCCTCCTATAGTCAGCAGCCTCCTACAGTCAGTAGCCTTCTGCAGTCAGGAGCATTCTGTAGTCAGGAGCCTCCTATAGTCAGCAGCCTCCTGTAGTCAGTAGCCTCCTGTAGTCAGGAGCCTTCTGTAGTCAGTAGCCTCCTGTAGTCAGCAGCCTCCTGATGTCATTAGCCTCCTGTAGTCAGCAGCCTCCTGATGTCAGTAGCCTTCTGTAGTCAGCAGCCTCCTGATGTCAGCAGCCTCCTGTAGTCAGTAGCCTCCTGTAGTCAGCAGCCTCCTATAGTCATAGCCTCCTGTAGTCAGTAGCCTCATGTAGTCAGCAGCCTCCTGTAGTCAGCAGCCTCCTATAGTCAGCAGCCTCCTGTAGTATATAGCCTACTGTAGTCCATAGCCTCCTGTAGTCCATAGCCTCCTGTAGTCAGCAGCCTCCTGTAGTCAGCAGCCTCCTATAGTCAATAGCCTCCTGTAGTCAGTAGCCTCCTGATGTCATTAGCATCCTGTAGTCAGCAGCCTCCTGATGTCAGTAGCCTTCTGTAGTCAGCAGCCTCCTGATGTCAGTAGCCTCCTGTAGTCAATAGCCTCCTGTAGTCAGCAGCCTCCTGTAGTATATAGCCTCCTGAAGTCAGCAGCCTTCTGTAGTCAGTAGCCTCCTGATGTCAGCAGCCTCCTGTAGTCCGTAGCCTCCTGTAGTCCGTAGCCTCATGTAGTCAGCAGCCTCCTGTAGTCAGCAGCCTCCTGTAGTCAGGAGCCTCCTGATGTCAGTACCCTCCTCTAATCAGCAGCCTCCTGTAGTCAGCAGCCTCCTATAGTCAGTAGCCTTCTGCAGTCAGGAGCATTCTGTAGTCAGGAGCCTCCTATAGTCAGCAGCCTCCTGTAGTCAGTAGCCTTCTGTAGTCAGCAGCCTCCTGATGTCAGTAGCCTTCTGTAGTCAGCAGCCTCCTGATGTCAGTAGCCTTCTGTAGTCAGCAGCCTCCTGATGTCGGCAGCCTCCTGTAGTCAGCAGCCACCTGTAGTCAGTAGCCTCCTGTAGTCAATAGCCTTCTGTAGTCAGTAGCCTCTTGATGTCAGCAGCCTTCTGTAGTCAGTAGCCTCCTGTAGTCCGTAGTCTCCTGTAGTCAGTAGCCTCCTATAGTCAGTAGCGTCCTGTAGTCAGTAGCCTTCTGTAGTCAGTAGCCTCCTGATGTCAGCAGCCTTCTGTAGTCAGTAGCCTCCTGTAGTCAGCAGCCTCCTGTAGTTTATAGCCTCCTGAAGTCAGCAGCCTTCTGTAGTCAGTAGCCTCCTGATGTCAGCAGCCTCCTGTAGTCCGTAGCCTCCTGTAGTCCGTAGCCTCATGTAGTCAGCAGCCTCCTGTAGTCAGCAGCCTCCTGTAGTCAGGAGCCTCCTGATGTCAGTACCCTCCTCTAATCAGCAGTCTCCTGTAGTCAGCAGCCTCCTATAGTCAGTAGCCTTCTGCAGTCAGGAGCATTCTGTAGTCAGGAGCCTCCTATAGTCAGCAGCCTCCTGTAGTCAGGAGCCTCCTGTAGTCAGGAGCCTTCTGTAGTCAGTAGCCTTCTGTAGTCAGCAGCCTCCTGATGTCAGTAGCCTTCTGTAGTCAGCAGCCTCCTGATGTCAGTAGCCTTCTTAGTCAGCAGCCTCCTGATGTCAGTAGCCTTCTGTAGTCAGCAGCCTCCTGATGTCGGCAGCCTCCTGTAGTCAGCAGCCACCTGTAGTCAGTAGCCTCCTGTAGTCAATAGCCTTCTGTAGTCAGTAGCCTCTTGATGTCAGCAGCCTTCTGTAGTCAGTAGCCTCCTGTAGTCCGTAGTCTCCTGTAGTCAGTAGCCTCCTGTAGTCAGCAGCCTCCTGTAGTCAGCAGCCTTTTGTAGTCAAAAGCCTCCTGTAGTCAGGGCCTCCTGTCGTCAGGACTATTAACAGATGAATATTGTTATTCAGGCCTCGGCAGACAGACGTTAACCTGCCCTCCCCACATCACCACCTGAAGGACAGGAGTACTAACAGGTGAATACTATTTTTCAGGACTTGACAGACGTTCTAAGAACCTTAGATAGAGGTTCTTAGAAGCTGTTATCAAGTAGAATGTTGGCAGTAAACATACAAGGACACCCCATTATGACAAAACATCCTCGTTCAAACCACTGCTGCCAGAGAGAGAGAGAGAGAGAGAGAGAGAGAGAGAGAGAGAGAGAGAGAGAGGGGAGAGAGAGAGAAAAACATCCTCTTTCAAATACTGCTGCCACTAGAGTACCCTGAAAGAACAAACGAATGGAGAAGAGGGAGAGAGAGACAGCGAGATTGAGAGTGAGAGTGTGTGTGTCGAAGTAAGCAAAGATTCTTTATCTTAAAAAAAAATGTCTATGGAAACAGCATGCTCCATTAGACCCGTTATTTATCAGGAATGAGATTCACTTCAATTACCCTTCACACACACACACACACACACACACACACTAACACACACTAACACACACACACAGAGCGGGGTGTTTAGTGCAGCATGATTGATGGTTAACAGATATGTTGTGTTGAGATGCATAATATTTATCATATGTCCCAGACTTCGCCTTCACTGCCATCAACCCCGCGTGTGTGTGTGTGTGTGTGTGTGTGTGTGTGTGTGTGTGTGTGTGTGTGTGTGTGTGTGTGTGTGTGTGTGTGTGTGTGTGTGTGTGTCTAGCTGTGTCTAGGTGTGTCTAGGTGTGTGTGTGTGTTATTGTTCAATGGTAATATGTACGTTGTTATGTCATGCCAAAGAAGCTGATTTAATTGAAAATTGAATTGACTGGTGAGAGAGAGAGGGAGAAAGAGAGAGAGAGAGAGAGAGAGAGAGAGAGAGAGAGAGATAGCGAGAGAGAGAGAGAGAGAGAGCGAGAGAGAGAGAGAGAGAGAAAGAGAGAGAGAGAGAGGGGGGGGGGACAAAGCGAGAGAGGGTGGGGTAGAAGAGAGAGAGAGGATGGGGGAGAAGAGAGAGAGAGGGTGGGGGAGAAGAGAGAGAGAGGGTGGGGTAGAAGAGAGAGAGAGAGGGTGGGGTAGAAGAGAGAGAGAGAGGGTGGGGGAGAAGAGAGAGAGAGGGTGGGGGAGAAGAGAGAGAGAGGGTGGGGGAGAAGAGAGAGAGAGGGTGGGGTAGAAGAGAGAGAGAGAGGGTGGGGGAGAAGAGAGAGAGAGGGTGGGGGAGAAAGAGAGAGAGGGTGGGGGAGAAGAGAGAGAGAGTGTGGGGGGAGAAGAGAGAGAGGGTGGGGGAGAAGAGAGAGAGAGGGTGGGGGAGAAGAGAGAGAGAGGGTGGGGGAGAAGAGAGAGAGAGGGTGGGGGAGAAGAGAGAGAGAGGGTGGGGGAGAAGAGAGAGAGAGAGGGTGGGGGAGAAGAGAGAGAGAGGTTGGGGGAGAAGAGAGAGAGAGGGTGGGGGAGAAGAGAGAGAGAGGGTGGGGGAGAAGAGAGAGAGAGTGTGGGGGAGAAGAGAGAGAGAAGGTGGGGGAGAAGAGAGAGAGGGTGGGGGAGAAGAGAGAGAGAAGGTGGGGGAGAAGAGAGAGAGAAGGTGGGGGAGAAGAGAGAGAGAGGGTGGGGGAGAAGAGAGAGAGAGGGTGGGGGAGAAGAGAGAGAGAAGGTGGGGGAAGAGAGAGAGAGGGTGGGGGAGAAGAGAGAGAGAAGGTGGGGGAGAAGAGAGAGAGAAGGTGGGGGAGAAGAGAGAGAGAGAGGACAGAGCAAGAGAGAGGGCAGAGAGAGAGGCGTAGAGAGGGAGGCAGATCTATATATATATATTCACTTGCTTTGGCACTGTAAACATATGTTTCCCATGCCAATAAAGCCCTTTGAATTGAATATAATTGAATTGTGAGGCAGAGAGATAATCTGCTCATTCTGGAAGGGAGGGAGGGAGGGAGGAGTCGAGTGAGAGAAAGAGAAAAAGAGAGAAAAAAACACCCACACGTCTTACCTCATTACATCTCCGTCAAGGACGAGAGACAGAGAGAGGAGAGAGTTTTGTCTGTGGAGAAGATGAAGAAATAACCGAAATAGGTAGAAAACAGGGACTTCAGTTGAAGAGAAGGTAGAAACAGGGACTTCAGTTGAAGAGAAGGTAGAAACAGGGACTTCAGGAGAAGAGAAGAAAGGTGTGTGTGTGTGTGTGTGTGTGTGTGTGTGTGTGTGTGTGTGTGTGTGTGTGTGTGTGTGTGTGTGTGTGTGTGTGTGTGTGTTATTGTTCAATGGTTATTGTTGTTACTGTTGTCTCGTTGACAATATTGATAATATTGATTATTATTATTTTAATATTGTAAAAACATATTTATTTATTTTTTCACACATTGCAGCCACCAGACTAGCTATTACAAAAACAACAATGGATAAAACCAAGGAAAGCTCAATAAAAACTTCAGTAAACAAGAGATTGAAGTGATGGTGGAGGAAATGGCAGCCAGGAAAATTACTTGATGACTGAAGGACTTGATGACTGAAGGACGATGACTGAAGGACTTGATGACTAAAGGACTTGATGACTGAAGGACTTGACTTGATGACTGAAGGGCTTGACTTGATGACTGAAGGACTTGATGACTGAAGGACTTGATGACTGAAGGACGATGACTGAAGGACTTGATGACTAAAGGACTTGATGACTGAAGGACTTGACTTGATGACTGAAGGGCTTGACTTGATGACTGAAGGACTTGATGACTGAAGGACTTGATGACTGAAGGACTTGATGACTGAAAGACTTGATGACTGAAGGACTTGACTTGATGACTGAAGGGCTTGACTTGATGACTGAAGGGCTTGACTTGATGACTGAAGGGCTTGACTTGATGACTGAAGGACTTGATGACTGAAAGACTTGACTTGATGACTGAAGGACTTGACTTGATGACTGAAGAACTTGACTTGATGACTGAAGGACTTGATGACTGAAGGACTTGATGACTGAAGGACTTGACTTGATGACTGAAGGACTTGATGACTGAAGGACTTGATGACTGAAGGACTTGACTTGATGACTGAAGGACTTGACTTGATGACTAAAGGACTTGATGACTGAAGGACTTGACTTGATGACTGAAGGACTTGACTTGATGACTGAAGGACTTGACTTGATGACTGAAGGACTTGACTTGATGACAGAAGGACTTGACTTGATGACTGAAGGACTTGACTTGATGACTGCAGGACTTCACTTGATGACTGAAGGACTTGACGACTGAAGGACTTGACTTGATGACTGCAGAGACCAAAAAGAGAGGATTGGCGAGAGTGGCCGAGTCGGTCTCTACCGTCGGGGGGGGGGGGGGGGGGGGGGGGGGTTCTTTGTTGAGCAACTTTGATTAACTTTCTTCATAAGTCTGTAAGTTAAGGACAAAATGGCAGTTAAGAAGAAAAGTCTTCTTGAGAAGGTTTTGTGAATATTCTCCTGTTGAATTGATTTACTTAAGTTACCCCCCACACACGCACACAGGTAATGAATATATAATTCCATTCATATTTTTTATACCTTTAGGGTCTCTCTCTCTCTCTCTCTCTCTCTCTCTCTCTCTCTCTCTCTCTCTCTCTCTCTCTCTCAAACACACGCACACAAACAGACTCACATACACACACTTCCTACTTACCTCAAACGTCGGGGGAATCAGGTTCTCCATTTGCATGATTGAGAGCCTGGCGGAATTCACCTAAATTAGCATAATTTCACACTGTGTGTGTGTGTGTGTGTGTGTGTGTGTGTGTGTGTGTGTGTGTGTGTGTGTGTGTTTGAAACATATGCAAAATTCACCAGGTTTTGTTTCCCTAACAAATCCCCTTCAGCAGTCAACTGATATTGCATTTCTTGCCTCACACACACAAACACACACAACGTGATGAGAGTTGACTCACTGATCTCACACGCTCCTCATACACCTGCTCTTCAATTTGCCGTCGCCCACACACACACTCACCAGAGCTTTAAAACAACCCAAGGAACTCAGGTCCTCAGAGAGAGAGAGAGAGAGGGAGAGAGAGAGAGAGAGAGAGAGAGACAGAGAGAGAGAGACAGACAGAGAGAGACAGACAGAGAGAGACAGACAGACAGACAGACAGACAGACAGACAGACAGACAGAGAGAGAGAGAGAGAGATCTTCCGGCGCCGACAGAGATGGCCGCCTCGCTTCGCGTTCCTAGGAAACTATGCAGTTTTTTGTTTTTTTACGTGTTATTTCTTACATTAGTACCCCAGGTCATCTTAGGTTTCATTACATACAGTCGAGAAGAACTACTGAATATAAGATCAGCATCAACTCACCATCAGTACGACCAAGAATATGTTTTTCGCGACGCGGATCCTGTGTTCTGCCTTACAAACAGGACAACGGAGTGGATCCTATGCAGCGACCCAAAA